>NC_050444.1:35216580-35516580 GCF_903995425.1 Onychomys torridus | reverse complement strand
ATGAGGATGTGGTGGACGTGCATCCCTTTTCTCTTAAGACTGGCTTTTCCTTTCTCAGATTGTTTTCTGCAGAAGCACAGGCCGGCATGCGCATGAAGCTAGGAACCATGTCCTGGTTCATCCAAGCTTCACTCTGGGTCGGTACTGGCCTCTGAGATTCTCTGTAAACAGAGGCTTTTCTCTTTGCTATCCTGCTTAATCAGCAGCTGTCTGGCATCTTCCTGACTCCGCCCTTTCTTCTCCCTATATCTGCATTTGGCTTTCCCACCCAGCCTTCTTCTGCCTGGCTATAGGCCAAATCAGCTTTTATTATTAACCAATGAGAGCAACATACATTCACAGCGTACAGAAGGGTCCTCCCATGGCAATTCTCCTTGGGGCTTTGAGCTTTCCTGGCTTGGCTGGACTTTTCTTACTGAAATTTCTTCCACTTTGGCATTGACCTTTCAAGCACATGCTATATATGCCTTGCATTGTAGATCATGCTGGGATGGGAAGGACCAGAGCAGACTCACAGTTCCTGTTGGGGCCAGGAGCCTCGCTCCAGGAAGAAATTGCAGCCACAGCTGTTCTTCATCTACTGTGTTGATCTAGATAAAAAGTGACTCTGTGACCGCCCCATGAAGTGCTGTCCAGATTACTCACGGTCCACTAGGACCATGGAGGAGCGTGATTTTCCCTGAGAGGATTAGGTTGAAATTGTTCTCCCAGCACAGACACGGGGCAGAACTGCTCCAGGCTTCCTGGCCATCTCTCCTGTGAGGATGCTATGAGCCTGTCCTCTTATTTTCAAGCCTGAATTCTCACTCCTCACTGACCTGCTCTTCAGCCCACAGGGACCTGCTCTGCTGTCTTGGAACCTCCTAAGCAGGGTCACCGTTGATTGGCTTCTCCAGACTCAGTGTCCTTCATGGGCTACAGTCTGAAATTCTCCACTGCGTTTCTGCATTCCCTGAGCCCATTCCCTCCGTTTTCTCTGCAACTGTTCCTTCTGTTCTGTCCATAGACATCTCCAGGTTGTAGAGTACCGCCCCCAGCTCCCCCTCCCTAGTTCATCGTTATATCACCTCTGTGCCAATGAGTCTTAATTCTGGGCTTCCAGCCCTCATTTTGCTTCTGATTGTTAAAGCCCATTGCAAAAAGAAAACAAACAAACAAACAAACAAACAACAACAACAACAACAACAACAAAAACACAACCTAAATGTGGTTTGGTACTCAACAGAATCTGCGTGCCACTTACCTTCTCCATGGCAACTTGCACCGTCTCATCACCTGCTTCTTGTTTAAGTAATCCATCCCAAGCCAGGCAAGCTGGACCACGTTGACGTGTTCTCCAGCATCACTTTTCTCATTAGTCCACAATTCTTAAATTATGCCATCTCTGTGTCGTAGGGAAAACAGGCAATGTCTTAGTCTACTGAAGGTTTAGATGATTTATTGGTCTCATTTATTCTAATCTTCGGGTTTGCCATCATTTTCACCAATTCCAAAGTTAATCTTTTAAAAACTCCATCCAGGCCAGGCATGGTGATGTACACCTCTGATCTCAGCACTCGGGAGGCAGAGGCAGGTGGCTCTCTGTGAGTTGGAGGCCAGCCTGGGCTACAGAGAGTTCCAGGACAGCTCGGGCTACACAGAGAAGCCCTGTCTCGAAAAGCTAGTACTTCTACGAATACTAATACTAAAACCTCTGTCCAAATCATCTCAGCACCTCCTCCTTGCTTTTGACTCTTCGCTTGTGTCTAAGTGACTGAATTGTAGCTCTGAGCATGGCACTAATGGTCTTCCATATTGTCACATGTCCTTTTTCCACAGTGCACATATTATGTCCTGCCGATGACATGGCAGAGTAAGCAGTGGATGTCCTTGGGTTTCTCTTTTTTCCTCATGCCATTGTTCATATGAAAATGGCGCTGTGGTCTGTCTCACTCAGCTATACAACTGTTTAGTCGTTCTTTGCCTCCTTTCCTTCATGCATCCAGGATTATAGATGCTGGACAAGTGCTTTAATTTGAAGCTATACTCTCAAGTCCTATTCTTTCTGGAGACCTGTCTCAGTGTCCCAGACAGAATTGTCTGCTGTGTGGGTGGTTTTTACTACTACATAGTGCTTTGAAATACTTACTACAGGATAGAAAGCCAAGAGTTCAGTTTTTTTCTTTTCTTTTTTCTTTCCTTTTTGCTTTTCCTTCCCCTCCCTCCCTTCTTTCCTTCCTTCCTTTCTTCTTTAGCAAAGTCTCACAGTTCAGGCTGGCCTCAACTTTGTGTGGAAGCAAATTACCTTGATCACATCCACCTTGTACAGGGATTACAGGCCTGTACCACCATGCCTCTCTTGGCTCAGGTAAACTCAGTTCCAATCTTCCTAATCACTTGTAAGTTCTGCATGGTTACCAGTGATGTGTCGGTTTGTGACTCCATGTTTATCTTCTCAGGAAACAGCAATACCGTTCTTACTGTGACTTCACTGAAAACCTGTAGCTCTCGTTTTTTAATTTCATTTCTCCATTTAGTTTCCTTTATTATAAGTATACTTTGTATGGTAGGCATATCCTCCCCCACTGCCCTGACCTTTCCCTCCACTCCCCTTCTCACCTCCCCCTCCCATTTGCCTCCTCTGTTCCCCTTCATTTTTCCCCTTTATTCACTTCTAATGACATTTTATAGACACATTCATGATTTTATGTGACTAAACAAAAATCTAGGAACCACAAATGAAAGAAAACATAGATTTGTCTTTCTGAGACTGACCAAACTCAATATAATTACCTCCAATTGTATCTATTTTCTTGCAAATGAAATAACTTCATTCTTCTTTATGTTTGAAAAAGATCCTTGTGCATACATACACCCTTTTCTTATTCATTCCTGTTGGAGTCTTAGGTTGGTATTATAACTTAGCTCTCATGAATGGTGCTGTAATAAACATGGATGTGCAAATGTCTCTATGATGTGCTGAGTTGGAGTCTTCCAGACAAATACCCATATGGTAGATGTTCGTGTTTTATTAATCTCCATCATAGCTCAATTAGTTTACATCTATCTAATTCATCAGCATACTGTGCTGGCTCTGCTCTTCAATGATCCAGAATCTGACTATTTCTAGTAGTGCCCATTACTGCCACCCTTGTCTCTGCTATCTTTTTCCTCTCACGTGGGATTTTATAAGAGTCTCTTCAGTTGAACTCAGCTTAGGATCTGGAGTGATCCTGTTAAATTATGGGAGAGCTTGTTATTCTGTTTACAACTCTTTTATCTGACTTCGTCATAGGTTTACAAAAGCATCCAAAGCCTTGCCTATAGGCCTTATCCCTGACTTTTTAAACTCTTCATTCACTCCGCTTATCTCCCAGGCTCTGGGGACTTTAAACTTAGGCCTGTTTCTCCTTGGAATGTTCTTCCCCAGAGATAGATACCTTCCTTCAAAAAATTCCCCAAGGCTAAACATTGCATAAAAATTCATTGATAATAAATACAATAGGTTTCTGGCTTCTAGATAAATACTTACTCCACAAGTATGCAGATAGAGCAGTGTCTTACGTCTGCTGACTTGAAACAGGTCTTGTGTTGGAATTGATTGTAGTCTCACTATAACCCCAGATGCATTCCTTATAGGAAAAGAAATCAAAGCTCTGAGAAATTAAGTCATTTGCCATTGATAATGCAGAGATGAGATAGGAAACAGGGTCCAACTTCAAAGCCTACAGATTACTCATTTTTTTATGTGCATTATATTATGATTATTTGTACCTCTGTTCACCAGCTACTGTGTAAGGTGTTCCAGGCATAGTAATGCATGAAAGTGTTGGTGACCAGTGATGTGTCTAATAGAAAAGCCATTCTCACACCACTCTGAGTGACAGGTCACTATATTATAAAGGAAGGAAAGTCCACCAGGGGCAGATTGTGTAGAACCAACCAACACTCCTTCTCATGGGGAGTGATATCAGAAATATGTTCATGCCATATCCAGAGAAAACTCACTGGGAGGCAAAGGAAATGTTCTATGCAAAAAGTTCAAGTACACATGAAGAGTGGCCAGCCTCTGTGGAATCTAGGAAACCCTCTCGTTTAGGAAATACATTCTGCAAATTGTTGTGTGTGCACTATGTCAGAAACCTCTATGGACAAGTTGTTGTCTTTCCTCAATGTCAGAACTTTTTAATAACTGAACTCCTAAGCTATGCCAGATTATTTGACAGCAATTTGCCAGGTATTGCTTTGATAGTGAGCACAGACAAGCGTAGGTTCTATTATTCCGAACCTAAATACTAATATTAACTCTCAGCTTTCATATTACATGTCACACAGTGAGTACATTTGTACATGTATGTATTAGGTTACAGAATGGCTACAAAGGATAAAAGGAGGAGGAGGAGGAGGAGGAGGAGGAGGAGGAGGAGGAGGAGAAGAAGAAGAAGAAGAAGAAGAAGAAGAAGAAGAAGAAGAAGGAGAAGGAGAATCGTAGTTCAGAATTTGCTCAATGGAGGTAGAAGCTGGAAGCTGATGAAGATGTAAAGCGAACCTCCACAGTGGTCAGATAACAAATATTGTTCAAGTGCTACTGTTTACTGCAGAGCTGAGTCATGGTCAGAGGTGAGAAGTCAAAGGTGAGAGGAACCTCAGTGTCAAATCAAACTGCAGAGGTAGAGTGTGGGAATATAGAGATGCAGAGAGGTGATGGGCAGGTTCAGAAAGGGTCATTTTTTCCCAAACACCCTAAAATCCAACAAGAACCCTAGTGGAGAGTACTGAAGGTGGTACTGTCCACCTTCGTAGATTCTTCTCCCTGTCTCCACTGCTGCCATCACAAGTGACTGCCTTCAGTCCCTTCTCTTCTGGACTATGTGTCTAGCTACACCAAGCCTTCAGAGATCACCCCTCTGTGTTCCAGAGAAAGGCTGCAAGGGGCTCCTGTACCAATTAAAGGGGCATGAGATGTGAAGAATATATTTTAGATATCTCCTGTTCCATAGAGGAGCATGCCACAGGGCAGAGATCGCACACACTGAGGGTGGAAAAATACAGCCATGCGAAAAAGGATTCTGGTGAAAAGTGGATTAGAATTTTGACTTAATGAAATCAAATGAATGACTTTATCCTACAATATGAAGCAGAATTATGCATAGAGTTGTGGATATAGGTATAAATTTAAGAATATTTACCACACTCACATCATACATAATATTCAGCCTTTTGAATGGCAAACCTTTTCTTTACAAAGAACCGATGAAGACTTCATGTCCATGGTGCCATATGCCTAGAAACTCCAACTGCAGGAATTCAAAGTTGTGTGATCTCTGCTAAGTTCCTGAACCTCTCACAGTTTCCTCTTTAAGGTAGTGATAATCATATTGGCTGCTACTCTTGAAGGTTCAACATATTCTAGAACTCTTCTAGACAGTTTATGTACAGTACCAATTGCTTCTCATTAACCTTCCTCTTCTGTTGGAAAGAATCACCAAAACACAGAAAGGTTAAGTAGCTTGTCTAAACTCACCCATTTAGCTAGTAGTGTAACTAATACTCATGTAACCTGACTCCAGGACCATGGTCTTAACTGGTTAACCACTGAGTTGAAAGCTTTCAGGGAAGGTATGTCCTAGGGTATCTACCTGGTATGTTTGGTAGGATGACTAAATACAGAATCCACACAAATAACATTATCTCATTAAATAGGATGACCTACTTAAAGCTACTGGAATGTTCTATAAATACTACCACTTCTTGTTGTTGGCCTCTTCATCATTGTTTGACGTCTGCACGTGGTTGGCCAGGTACATCGACAAGTGGATTTTCCATGTCTTTCACTTTATCATTAAGATCCATTCACAATTATGAGGTTATTGTAGTTTAAGCACTTCTTTCTGGCATTTTCCAACTACAGTGCCTTGCAGAAACAAGTGCTCTGATATATAGTTTCTAAGCTTGACAGCAAAGATCCCATATAGTTTGTATTTTTTATTTTATGACTAATATGATTTATTTTCCCATCTTGCATGTTACTAACACATATGATGAGTGAACAGATATTAAGCACCTGAGTTCTGTTTTAAAGATTAATGCGAAGTAATATTGTTACTCAGAATGGACATAAATATGATGATATAGAAAGGACTTGGGTGGACATCTAAGATTTTCTATCAATCTTGAATCCTTCTCCTGTGCCAGCACCTCGCCTATTAACATGGCAGTTACATGGAATCCTAAGGGGTGGAACCTTGTCTCCTCAGCACGTCTTCTGCATGTTCCCTCTGCACTGGGCAGCAGCCTCCTACTCAACCCGTCTTTAGGGCTTCCTTTGCTTAACTCAGCAGCTCAGATGCCGCAAATGTAATTCTGTGTCATAATGTGTCCTGCTAAGATGTTTGCCTGTTGAGACATTTTGGTCGCCTACGCGTCCCTCTAATATGAAAAACATCTTTCACACTTGGCTATTTTCCTGCTTCCAAATTCAGAACTCCATTCTGAAATCTGAGTTTCTTCCCAAGAAAGCCTTTATTTTTCTTCTTTATGGCTGGCTGTCTCCTTTCTAACATCGCCACACCTGTGCCATATTATTCTGTAAATGTGTATTAAGTGCAAATGGATTTTGTCTTTGAGGGATATAAAGTAACATGTATTCTGAAATATGAATCCATTTCTGCCAAGTATATGCAATCAATCATGTTGTGAATGAATGAAACTTTGGTACTATTCTGGAATTTTCAAACAGCTTCTTCATAATACTTCTAGATATTGATAAATTAGTATGCTACCAACCTAAATGGATATGTTTCCCTTAGGTGACAAAGATGTGTTCTGTATTTTCCTCCAAAATATTTTAAATGCCATTAGGAAAGAAAAATGGTAAATTCAGGTAAATAAATAGAAAATAGATGGACAGTGTAAACAAAAATCTGAAATAAATTCTTCAGATAGAAAATGTGGTTCCTAAGAGCTATTGATTCAAGAGACTTGAGATTTTTGCTTCCCAAAGGTGAACCAGCTGTTTCTCACCTTCGTGAGTGACTAGAGCATATGGTGAACCTCAAGGATTTTAGTGTATAGCACCTTTCATTCAGGCATCACGCAAGACCTAATAGGGTTTAAGTTCCTGCTAGAAACTAACGCAATGGCACTTTTCACAAAACGAACTTGTGCTCAATCCTCAACCCCGAAGTATGATTTTGGTGGTAATAGGTCAGCCAAATGATTTTTGGAAACCTGTCTTCTCATTAGCTGTTCTCTAGGGGTTGAGGGTAGACTCCATGCTGTTTAAACTGTATTTTTACGATTATACAACATTATATATTGTCAAGGTTATGTGCATAAAATGTTCATCTTAGTACTACAAAACCTAAAGCCTCTGTATGCATGGAGAAAGAAATTCTTAACTCACACTCAAATTAAACTCAGTTTCTTTTTGGCCACCATTAAGCTGTTCTCATCTTGTTCGTAAACAACCAGACACTGCTCCTCTCTAGCTAAAGCCCCCTTCTCTCCCTCCACACCTGCTTTCACAGTGCAGCTGCATGTTGCTGGGAAGATGACACTGCACAATTCTTTGCCCATTTTCTATTATCCTCCTATAGAAAGCATTAGCTAGTGTTCACTGCTCTGTGGCTTCAGCATTTTCAGTTGTATAGCCTGTGTTTATTGCCAATCAGTCTACTACAACAGGCTAGAAAGATATGGTAATAATACCTCCCAGAGCTGGATGTCTGGGTTACCTCTCATCTTTGTCTGTATTTCTTCTGAAATATCAGGGTATGATTTTCACATGATCACCCTATCTAGGAACATACACGATCTGGGGTTATAAAAGATATTTAAATTAGAAATATTGACCGTGGCAGGTTTTCACGGTTTATGAGAGTCCCCTTGGTGTTTTGAGCCTGTAACGAGGACACACATCAACAGCTTGCTTCTACCTTCTGAAATCTGTGCTTGGCCATAGATTATTACTGGCTTGCTCAGTCTAAATCTTTTCAGGACTGCATTTCAGAATGAGATTGTTAATTATGTTTCAACAATAGTCATAAATAAAAGAGGTATAGTGTATCAAGCTTTTCCTTTTGGGCCACCAACCAGCTCCCAAATCATGACATAGAGACTTATTATTGGTTTTGAATGCTCAGCCTCATCTTAGCTCTTTTGTGGATAGCTCTTTTTAACTTAAATGAACCTGTTTTCTCTTCATCTATTGTTTACCTTGGGGCTTTTTACTTTTCTTTCTGTATCTCTTACTTTTACTGCTTCTAGTGTCTACTGGCTGGTGTCTCCCTTATTCTCTCCTCCTTCTCTCATTTCTTCTCTCAAGCCTAGATTTCTCCTCCTATTTATTCTCTCTGCTTGCCAGCCTCACCTGTCCTTTCTCCTGCCTAGCTATTGGTTGTTCAGCTCTTTATTAGACCGATCAGGTGCCTTAGGCAGGCAAGGTGAAACAGATGCAACACATCTTTACATAATTAAATACACATCCTTATATCATTAAACAAATGTGGCATCATCAAATGTAACACACCTTTACACAGTTGAAGTGATATTCTGCAGCATAAACAAATGTAACACATCTTTGCCTAGTTGAAAGATATCCCACAACAGTATAGTAAGACTTTGTTGACTGGTAAGATCTACCGCAACTGCAAAGTGGCAGGTAGCAGATAGGTGCTATTGTGCAAGTGACATTAAGGACTGTGGAAGGAAATCTGGGGGCTCCAGGAGAATATATGCAGAGCCTTGGAGGTTAGGCCCCACCCTGGTTCCCATAGGAGGGAGGCTGCCCTGGTGACTATATGGCTCTCAGTGGGTCAGAGATCAGCAAGAATGATTCAGTCAGAGGGAACTCCACAAATCAGGGACCTTCAAGTGTTTTCAATTCAAGCCAGTTAGACTTGAATGCACACAGCAAGGGATTGTGTTAAGACACATCTGGAGAGATGTTAGGGAGTTGACTGGTGTAGGCTTTTCTTGTAGCACATTAGGCATTTTGGCAATTGTCATGTTAGGTGGTTGTTTCCCAGTCTTTACTTTCTGCCATTATTCTCAAAATATCATCATCACTTCTTGCAATTGTTCTTAAGCACTCCTCTTAGGATTCCTTAGCTTCATTCAAGAGTTCTTACTGTTGCTGTGGACCTAGAAGATGGCATTTTCATCACAGGGCCAGAGCTCTGCAGAGAGCACTAAGAAGAAGAAAGACAGTATCTCAGTTTTATTTCTGTTGCTGTGATAAAATAATATCCTGACAAAGGGCAGGAAGAGTTTACTTTCACCCACAATTCTAGGTTAACAGCTAGCAATATTACATCTACAATCAAGAGCAGAGAGAGAATGACTCTTCACTGAGACTCTTTCCAGTTGATTGAAGGTATATCAAGTGGACAATTAAAACTAACCATCACAGACAGGTTCACAGAAGTGGTTTTGGACCATCAGCACTTATTCAGTAGACAAGGGCATCTGTGGGAAGCTCTGCCAAGATATCATTGTCCTTTTGAACAGTTAGTCATCAGAGGGTTTAATGTGGGTCTGGGGCAGAATACATTTAACCTTTTAGAAAGATACCACTGAGAAATGATGTTGAGATAGTGTGGGGCAGAAATGCTGAGCTCAGCTGGGGATGGCTCTTAACAGTTCTGGTCTGATGTAATGAAGATCTGATCTCAGGGATGGAGTTGGCAAAAGAATGCCCCATGGAAGGAACTTCCAGGGAGAAGGGCTTCTAGGATTTGGGGGACAAAGGAAGTGTCTTGTAAGTACTATCTCTTGTCCAAGTGTCTGAATAATATCTGTGTCAGATGGGGTGATGATAGAAGAAGGGTGAGTTTGAGGTGTGAATGAGTTGTGGGGGGGAACAGGAATGATTTGAGTACCTGAGGATAAATGTACTCTGTATCCAGGATTAACAGGAAGCCTGGGCTATAGTCAGTTTTCCATCTCCCTCTGTCCTCATATTTCTCTCAGAAACAACTCATCCTCCATTCATTTCATTCTTGTCAAGGTCTTCAGCTATAGGAAGACTTCTAGATTTGCATGTCTAGTTTCTTTCTGCCTCTCTCTTCAGCTCCCAGCGTACTTCTAACAGAGTGCTCTGGGGAGTCTTGTGTTAACCATACTGGCTACAGTGCATTGTTCTCTCCAAATCTATTCAAAGCCCCCTACATCTCAGTTCAGGTTGCCCCAGCCTAAGGCTCACAACCGGGACACTGTTTGCACCCTCACACATGAGACACTGCCAAGGTTGGGGAGCCAGTGTCCATGAGTGGCTACATTCTGCTCCTTTTCCTCCCCATTTCTGTCGCTGCTACTCAAGTTGTGCTTCCATCTGCCTCCTCTGTCCGCTCCCCCATCAGCACTCACGGTCTCTTCCCTCCCAGCATCACTTCTGGTTTCCTTTCCCTTCATCCTACATAGGGATGTCCACCCAAATCCATTCTCCCGAGGCCTAAGAAGGCCAGTTAGGTTTGAATGTAGGAAGCAAGTTCAGACCTCAATATATTTCTTCTAAATGAACCACAGTAACAACAACTAAAAAGAAAAAAAGAAAAAGAAAACAATGACAAAATCCAACCAAACAGCAATATGAATACACACAACACAAACACACAGATATGTACATCCATACACACACACACACACACACACACACACACACACACACACACACACACAGAAAGAGAGATATCCTGATGGTAATTCTCCTTTACTGAATGAAACTCCCAATTTCTTCTCTCAAAATCTGTGTTCTTTCATGGCTTCACTCTGCTCTCCTCCTTCCATATTCTGTTTCCTGTGTCCAGTGCTTCCGTTGACCTCAGCCACCTGTTGTTTCTCTTGCATACCAAATGGCTCATAAGGAACCCTGCTTACTTCTCTCACCCATGTGGGCCTCAGAATGCTGCTCAGAGCACAGCAGGAGCTTAATAAGCACACTTGTATACTGAACTGAAGCAGACTGCAAGGTCATCATGGAGGGACAACTTCAGGGTTTATTTTTCTAAGGGATTGTCACAAAGTAGCAATGAAGAAAGGCATAAGATTTCTGTTTTAGACATCCATTAACATTTGAAGGTGTGTTTACAAAGATGCACGGAAGACACTGGGGTGACTGTGGCAGTTCACAGCTGTAACCCCAGCATATGAAGCTTGGGCTAAATGGAGTACAGCCTCTGCTCTTCTTGTGGCTTATGTTCATACACGGCTTTACCAGTTTGGACATAACTCTTTGTAAGAAAACAGAGACCATTAAGGACGGTATTCCTCTAGAATTTATTTGGAATTTTCTTCTACATTTTCCCTCCCTCCCTCTTTGTCTCTTTATTCCTACTCTTCCTTTTCTTCTTCCTCTTCTATCTTCTCTCTGTATCTTTCCCATTTCCTCCTATCTAGATGATTAATTTTTCACTTTTTGCTTTTTAGGGGCCTGCCACTCAGCTCCCAAATATAAGAGACTTACTCTTACTTATAAATGTCAGGCTCTAGCTTGGCTTATTTCTAGTTAGGTTTTCTTAAATTATTCTGTCTACCTTTTGCCTCTGGGCTTCTACCTTTCTCTGTTCTATATATCTTTCATTCCTTCTTATTCCATGGCTGGCTGGGTGACTGGGTGGCAGACTCTTAGCATCCTCCTCTCCTCCTTTTCTTGCTCTTCCCTCTTCTCTTCTCCTATTTATTCTCTCTCTCTCTCTCTGCCTGCCAGCCGCACCTGTCCTCTCTCTCCTACCTGGCTTTTGGCTGTTCATCCCTTTATTAGACAAATCAGTTTAGGCAGGCAAAGTAACAGAGCTTCACAGACTTAAACAAATGTGGCATAAAAGAATGTAGCACATCTAAAAATAATATTCCACAACCCCCCTACTTTTCTATGATTTGAGTCTATTATAAACAATGGAATAGCATATTTCATATTTCAAACAAGTTGTCCCTTAATCTTAAAGAAATACATAATATTGCTTTTAAAATTTGGATATTCCAATAATGACTGAATTAACTATGAATTATTTTACTAATTTAATACCAAGCAATTTTTTTTATAGAGTATGCTGTGGATATTTCTCTATATGCTATGAATGTATTGCTCTGATTGGTTAATAGAGGGCTGATTGGCCAGTAGCCAGGCAGGAAGTATAGGTGGGACAAGCTGAGAAGAGAATGCTGGCAAGAGTCAGAAGTCACCAGCCAGACACAGAAGAAGCAAGATGTGAAGGCAGAATTGAGAAAAGGTACTGAGCCATGTGGCTAATCATAAATAAGAATTATGGGTTAATTTAAGTGTAAGAGCTAGTCAATAGTTAGCCTGAGCTAATGGCCAAGCAGTTTTAATTAATATAAGCCTCTGTGTGTTTACTTGGGTCCAAGCAGCCGCAGGGCTGTGGAAGCTGGGCAGGACCAGGATAACTTCAGCTACAAGTGTAAGTCTGTTAGGGATCCTCATTTCATGGATACATAAAGAATGACCCAGAACATAGAGTCATTTGTGCAATAGCCAGGTGTTACCTGCCAGGAAGCTGCAGTACCATGGGTAGGTACCTCAGAGTAGGAGCTTCTAATTCAGGGTTCATGTGGCCACTGAAGCAATATGTTCCTAGTATGGAGTCTACTTCTGAGATTCAGGATGTAAGAGAAGCTCCTTAGAGATCCTTATGTGCATAGTGCATAATAGTGCTGTCATCTGTAGATAATCCCAAATGCCAGCTCTGGGTCTATGGAGAGGTTGATTATGGAGGTCCAGATGATAACAACTGCTGCAGGAATCAGTTCTTACTCTCCCTGAAGCTTCTGAAAACTGCTTTGTATGTATTTTATATTTGTATAAATATATAGTGTTATTATTTTGGATCATAATTAAATCATCGTGACTGGAAGAATAAACAAACAGGAACTTAGCAATTCTTTACTTTTTTTCTATGTCCTAAGGATGGTCAGTTTATTTCATTGTTCTCATGAAATTAATATTTCCACTTGTTTTTCTCTTAAAGCACCAGCCCAGATGAACTCATATGATCAAAGCCTCTTTATCAGCTTAATAAGATACCCTCCACAGAAACACATTCTTAATAAAAATGCCAGGCTATTTAGGAAAATAAATTAATCATGCATGCCTGCTACTTAATATTTTAATTAGGTTTGTGTAAAGATACATCATTAATCTCACACTTACACATCTTGGTAATGAATACATCATTAATGACCACTGATACTATGAGGATCTTATTTCATTCTTATTAATGCTTTACTGTGGAAAGACCATTAGGGTTGTGTTGCATGTGCAGGTGCACACACACACATACATACACACACACACACACACACACACACATTTTGAGGTAAATTAAATGTTTCTACATTTTCTTTCTCAGTTGTTTTCTCAGCACCCAGTGATTCTTTTGTAGGTTTATACAACACACAGGATGAACTGGGAAGAAATGCATAGTGGAAAGGAGATGGGGTCATGTGAGGGAAACCAGGCATGGAACAGTGAGGGGGCAGCCAGTGAATAAGAGCAGGAGTGACTTAAGGGCACCCAAAGGGCATTTGAGGTCACTACCTTGACAGTTACCTCTCATCACTTCGGCAGTATCATGACACAAAATTCAAAATTAAGTGGCACCTGAGGTCAAGTGGAAACTGATCAGCATTCTGCCTTCCTTCTGTTATAGCCAGCTCCTCTTGGCTTCACTAAGCTCGCCATTGATGTCTTATCCTTCTCTTTCCTGCTCTGTTTCATCTTCCCATTTCTGGAAGTGGTTGTTTGTGTCATCTATAGAACAGAAATGAGAACTCTGATTTTAGAACTAATGACTTGGTAATATTTGGATGACTGCAAAAGTAGCCATATGGTCTTAAGGCAATTAATCAGGCTAATGTCCATAAAAAAGCCTCCAAAACAGAAAAAAAAAATAAAAAACCACACACAGCAAAGAAAAAACAAAAAGAGACAACATGTTTAATAAACTGTATACCAACAAATTCTCTAATGGCAGAGGCATTTTGGGAAACTGACAAAACCATTTCAACTTAGATACTATAACAAAAATATTATTTCATTCTTAATTTGAGGACAAAAACATTGCTTTTAAGGGAACTTCCCCAGACAGTAATATGTGTTGAAAACTTAGAGGTGTACATGGAGTTGCTGAGATCCATGATAACTTTGGGTAGGGGAATGGGGTATGAACACCCTATTTTGCTATGCTGTTTAGTTTTAATGCCAAATTGTTTTATGAAAATCATATTGTCCTGAGTTATGCATGCAGTATCTATTTGGTTATGGATCATGTTGGTTTAATATTATTTTCAGTTTTGAATAAATCAAAGTCCTGTAGGTGGTTTAGTATTCTAACTTAGGGAAACATCGTTCCAAATATACCTCAAAGGCTCATCAGGGTATTATTTTTCATGTGTGGGATATTTATTTGTATTGGTTTGCATGAAGATAGCAGGGATTTGCCTGGGAAAATAGGGAGATTTGTTGAAGTAGCCATCATGGATGAACATGGTAATAAAATTTTTCTTCTTCTTTTTTCTCCCTAGTGAATGTATATTCCAATGAAGAAACTTGGTATAGAGAATATATAGTGTAAAAAAAAAACAAAAAACAAAAAACAAAAGAAAACAAAAAAACCCTTAAATTTTGTGTGTGGTCATTTTCTGCTGTTATTTCATAGAGTGGTCTATGCCTGTTAAATTCTCTTCTTTTCAATGTATTCTTAATGGTCCAACCTTCTTCAGGCTACAAAGACAAGCATGTTTCTTCCTTAAAGCACAAAGATAAAGTGTTCTAAATGAGGAATCTGAAAGAATGGAAAGTGAACTCCTAAAATGAATCTAGGACAGGAGGTGGATCAAATGTTTCCAATTTATCTCGGAATTTGACATGTGGCCCATTTACAATAAAAGATAATTGGGGTCAACCCCAGTGGCCTTGTGGATTCTCTTGGCCACCCACCTTGTGTCATGCAGACTTCATTTGCAGTGTTGGGACACAGGTGCTGGGGATGGGCAACCGGCATCAAATTCATGGCTTTCAATGACTTTTTCTAAGGAATATCCATTTTGAAAAATGTATGTATCTGAACCCAAACACTATGAGATTTTATATAACCCTAGTTAAAATATCAAACCTAAGTGCTTTAACATGCTATGTGGATTTAATTCATGCCTTATCAGACAGGACCCTTTGGTCCGGTAACACTTATTGTAAATAAGAGTTGAGCTTTGGTGATTTCACTGAGATGGACAGAAATATATAATTAGGACGATGATGGTTTTCACTCCCACTAGTTTAAATATACCATTGGATGAATAAATACTTATTTTTGCTAGCTTGCTTTTAGTGAAAAACTACCTAGGGTACCAGTTCCTTTATGCCCTTCTCCATAATACACAACACAACAGCAGTAACAAGAGACTCTGACCCCACCTTCTTCCCGTCCTAGAGTGACTTACAAGGAAAAACCTTACTTCCCCTGAAATGTATACAAAGAATAGAGACAGGTATATTATTAATACAGAGTTCCCTGTGGAGGTGTACAAGTCAGGTTTGATGTGTGTGCTCGGGAGCAGGAATAGATGTAATCACGTTTCTTTTCTTCCTTATTAGAGCTACTTGTTGGTGAGGTCAGAAAGATGCCCACAGGTACCCGGAGCCAGCAAACACTGGTTTCATCCGAGGTGTGGCTTCAAAGTGGCAGAGCTGGGATGATGCTCCTTTGATCCATTCATCTTTGATTCACTTGTAGTGTGTACTTTTGGGTGTGTATGTACTGAGCTCTAAGAACCCTTGAGCCTGCTATCTTCCAGATAGAGGGGTGAAGATTTGAGGCAAATTAGTTTTGAATAAAGAGTCTTAAGGAATAGGTCAAATATGAGCATAAAAGATCTCTAATGAGTTGATTAGCTTTGCTTTGCCTTTCAACCTCTGCTGATTGAGTCCATGATTAACAACGAATTAATGCGGTATAATTTTATATGAGTGCAGATGAAAATTACACTTAATGGTAAAGCTGAAGTTGAGTCACTTTCTGTCTGACTCACATGTTTTATCCAGTTAACCAGTATAAAATGAAGGTGTGTGAATGGGGCAGAAATGCAGGTGGCATCTGTGCTGCTACCTCTCGCTCATACATGCTCCTCTCATGAACACGACAGCTGTCCCCACATAACTTCTTCCTGTCTGTCAGGAGTCACGTCGTTAGTCCCTTGTCTTTCTGGGTGTATCTTCCCAGAAGTACTGCAGGTAAAATAGAGGTGGGAAATAGGACTTTTACGTTAGTTCTAATCTGCTGCTTACAAGGAACTGTGTTAGGTCATGTAGGGAGGCGGGAGTGCGAAACTTAATTTCTTAAAGAGTTTATAGTCTGTTCAAGTAAAAAACAGAAAACAGATGACACAACCATAGAGCTCATACAAGACTTGATAGTGAAGTTTTAAAATTAAATGTAATCTGACCCTAAGGTGTGCCTTAGGGGTAAAGTGATTGCTTAGCGAGTATGAAGGCCCAGGTTTGAGCCACGGTGTTATTGAAGAGTGTAGTCAGAAGAAGAGAATCTTCTAAGAACCTGCATATGGTCAGTGTACACCACTAATGCTTTTGTGTTTATTTACAGATTACAAATCTTATCTGTTTGTTTCTTTAACAACAATACACTTCTGTAGTACTTGGAGAACATTGCTATATTCTTGAACATGCTATTTTATGTATTTTAAAGGTGATTCTTTTTCCTGGTTTCTTGGCATTAGCTATATTCTAGAATTGACTTGGCCAGGAGTCAGGATTAAACGTTGCATATAATAAAACATCCTTAAATCGCACAGATTTAGAATTTGAGCTAATGAGGCCATGGCCTCGACACACGGTTACCAGGACACTAAGTGTCTGAAAGTACTTTAAAAACTGAATGCTGAGCAGAAAGTCACAGAGAAATTCCTTAGTCAGGTGAGAGCAAAGTGTTTTAACAGCATTTTGGGAAGCATCTGTTCTTGGCAGTGCATCTGTGTATAACCTGCTAGAGTCTAGCCTTTTATGTGCTGTTTTGATATAGTAATTACCAGTTCTTTTATTAACTGGAAAACTATACTTGTGTCAGCATAGTTTCCTTAGGATTCTGGCATGTACTTAAAAATACCATCGCATTTTACTCAAAATTTATAATTCGTATATTGTCCACATACATTGTGGACTTCTTTTATTTTGCCATTTTGTAATTAGTTGACATCACGCTTCAAAGGCCAAGAATAGCCATTGCTTCCCTGTGCTCCTTTGATGTGTATACTGGCTTCACATGCCAACCACGTGCCTCATGGTCAGGTACCTAGATGGTACTTCTGGACCCAGCTCCACTTCCTTCTATTGGGAGTGAGGTGTTAGCAAAGGCATGCACGAGCTTTGGTGCCAACTTGGCTTGAGCTCAGAGCCCAAGTGGGCATCTTCCCTGATCAGTATAAAATGTTCATGGTGAGTGAACTTCCTTGTTATAAAATGAGGATGATTTTCTGAATTCCAGAGAGTTACCATAGCAAAATTTACTGTTAGGGACTTTCTTTAAAAATGGGACAAGAAGTGTGGATGACAGACGGATTAGCACTAATTTGAGGCCAGTCTAAACTACAGAATGAGAGACCTTGTCTCAAAAAACCAAGAAAACAACAACATTTAAAAGAAAAAATGGAACAAGAGTTCTCTATTAGTTAATATTTTGGGTTGTAAGAAAAACGAACATTATAAAAATCAATTTCTCTCTCATTTCTTCTCTGCCTCTCCCTTACTCTCCCCCCCCCCCCGCGCTCCTCCACCATTATTTGTGTTTTAGGGTTGTAACTTAGGAGACCATCCATAGAGCTCATCATCTTGTGTCAGGTGTAGGGTGATCGGTCAGGTCTTTATAGGATGTCTTAGTATACACATTTCAGACATAGCTACTGGGGACCACTCTGTATTTAAAATGGGTTCACTATGAGAGGAGGAAGTTTTGTGAGAACAGCTGTGAGATGTCAACTCCATTCTACCACTACCTTTCAAACTTATATGCTATGGTAATTTTGGAAATTAAACTGATCAATTCTAATTTCCCCAGCAAATTTTAAACCAAGGTCAAGCAGAACCAATTCGATCAAAGGACGGATAATTTGGGTACCAACTGGAATCATACATTGGTATTGAATATTCATCTCTTGGACATCAAATGCTTCAACAAACAGTTCAAAATTTAGATTTAGGGAGCAATAACTTTGTGAGTCACTGGCTACATTTATGAGATCTTTAGCATAGAAGAATTTTCCAATTTCTTATATTCTAACTGTTAAAGGATTAGTAATGCAGCTAAACTGTAGGTCTAGAATACATGTTACACTCCTTAAACTGTCATCCTAGTGTCACCAGGTATTATCACTACAGCTAAGTCAAATGTCAATGCTACATTAAAAAAAAATCTATCTTCTGAATGGCAGAGTAAATGACTAGACAATGGACACCGTGGAGATCATACTACTTCCATACTGCATAAGGTATCAAGGGAGAAGAAGGTTGCTGTTGAATATTATTTGAACTGGGCAAAGATTTGTTACATTTGATTAACTGTGTAAGGGTGTGCTACTTTTGTTCATGCTGCATTTGTTTAATTGTGTAAAGATGTGTTGCATTTGTTTCACTTTGCCTGCCTAAGGCACCTGATTGGTCTAATAAAGAACTGAACAGCCAATAGCTAGGCAGGAGAGAGGGATAGGCAGGGCTGCTGGACAAAGAGACTAAATAGGAGAGAGAAGAGAGAAAAAAGAACAAGAGAAGAAGAAGAGAGGAGAGAATGAGGGACATACCAAAGGCAAGAAGCCAGGCAGCCAGCAGCCAGCAGCCAGCCAGACACAAGAAGCAGTGAAAGTAAGATCTACAAAAGAACAGAAAAGTAAAAAACCCCTGAGGCAAAAGGTAGATAAAGAGAAACAGGTCAATTTATGTTAAAAGAGCTAGCTAGAAATGAGCCTAAGTTAGGTCAAGAATCCTGTGGGTGCCCACAGGGGCTCCCTAGTAAGACCTTACTCAAGGACAAAGAATCTGAGCTTGCTTTGCCCAGCAGGGCTGCATTATGGGAAGATGTGGCCACAGGTGTGATTACCAGATGTTCTGAAAGGTCCACACTTGGCTGTACATTGTGTTTTGATCTTGCAATGGGGAGGTCTTTTGCCTCTCCCCTGGGTAGTGGATAAAAAGCCCTTTGGAGTAAACCTTGGGGTGACTGGGTATTGACCCAGGGCCCTCCCAAAGTTATCTTGTGTCTCTATCTTTCTTATTGTCTCTTTCTATCTTTCTGTCTATCATTTCCTCATTCCCCTCTCCTCCCCCAAGAACCCTTTGAAAGGTGGGAGCAGGTTGAAGCTGGACTCTGACAGACACTCACAGCATTCATAACTAATAATAAGTCTCTCTGTCATGATTTGGGAGTTGGTTGGTGGCCCTAAAAGAAAAAGCCTGCTACAGAGGTGATTGTAATGATTAAGATAAGTCACTGATCAAAACAAGGGAAAGGCCCAGAGAATCAACTTACCAAATCAGCTCTACGTTTTTTGCCCCTTATTTGCAAAATGAGGATTATGCATAAAGCTACGAGTCAACAAATAATAACCCATTTTTTCTTATTTTGCTTATAACTTTGGCACCCAAAGTTGATTCCCAAAGATGTAACTCTTGTTACATTAGCATTGTGAACTGCCATCACTTTGTCACTGACTAGCAGCTAGACTTTAGAACACTTCTTTCTAGCCCCACACATGGATCATGAAGTTGAAACAAGTCTACAAAATTGTATCCCAAAGGACATGATCATACTCTTAGGACTTAGGACTCTAGAATCTTAAGCTTAGTGACAATTTAGAGTCAAACAGCTAAGTATTTAAATCCTGAACATTTAATGACTGTTTTTTAGCTCTGCTGCCTGGCTATGGATGCAATATGGCCAGCTGTTTCAAGTTCCTCATATCTTGATGTTCGTGCCATGATGGACTATGTACCCTGCTCCTCCTTAAATTGCTTTTGTCTGGGTATTTTATTACAGTACCAAGAAAAGCAACCAAGTCAAGGCCTAACTTTGAAAGTTTGCTATTAAGAATAAATATAAAACTGAATGTAAACTATCATACTTTGCCATCCTTCCCAGTGTGCAATTCTAAAGGTACAAAGGTTCCATTTATGAGCCACATTGGCAGATGTTAGCTATATGCATTTATGAAGACAATTGAAATCATATTAGTGTATCCAAACAACTGGATTTCAATTTAAGTACTAGTTTTTCAACCAAATGCTAATAAATCTCCATTAAGGCAATTTTGTATCTTATTTTTCTTATCAATATATTATTCCAAATGTCTTGAAGTTGAATGTAAAGAACAAATTAAATAAAACTCACACTGTGTGATTTCTTTTTTCTTCTGATCTTCTTCCCACTGTACAAGATGGGGGTCAAAATGGGTGTTTGCCCTGCACCCCATACCCACTCATCCACATTTTTTTTTCTTTTTTTAAGAGAAAATAAGTCAGGAATGATAGGAAATCACAACATGTCCACACAGTTGGGCTTGCCTGGTGGACCACCTAGTTATTTCCGGTTCAAAATAGCCATTTCCAGGTCAAAATATCTTGCGTGACTAGGACTCCATGGCTTTGCATGGTTGCATAAAGCATGGCCATGTAATCTACGCGCATGTGTGGAGTAGCCACATGCGGTCCTGTATGCATGCGAGGCCCACTCTTTAAAAAGCCGGTGCCATTTTGCACAGGTCTCTCTTCTCTTCTCAGGTCTCTCTTCTCTTCTCTTCTCTCCTCTCTTCTCTCTCTCCTCTCTCCTCTTCTTCTCTTCTCTCCTCTCCTCACACACATGTGTGCTTCACACAGGTCTGTCACCTCTATCCTCTATCCTCTATTAATAAACAGCTCTTCTGTGGATTTGTTGTGTTCGGGACGTGTTCCTCACAGGGTAAGAGCACCGCCTAAATAACTAACACCCTGAAAGTTCTGGTTATGAAGGGAGGGTCCAGAATAGAAAATGAATGAACGCTGCAGAGGTCATGAAAGAGTATTAAGGCAGGTGAGAGTGGGAGAGTCTAATAATGAATTAGAGGATCAAGCCAGGGGCATCAGGGTAGACAGGCAAGAACTCCCCAACCACGGGGCTGAGGATGGATGGGTAAGCAAGGAGTCTGGGCCAGCTGTTTTCCTCAATGTGACAGTCACTGATTTAGGTGCCCAGTGTCAGACACCAACCAGAGCCTAGAATCAATCTATACTTTGAATGGCAGGAGCCTAAAAAATTGAAATTAGCTGCCCAAAGTGACCTAATCGATAACTGGCAGATTGAGAGTTAGTATTTTTCCCAAAATACCAGTCACTGGAATAAACATAAAATAGGCATTTGGCTTTCAGGGATGGCAAATGTTCAGAAGAGAAGGTCATTCTAGGAGGGATGTGAGAGAAATGACATCAGCACAGGACGAAATGAAGTTCTTCCTAGGATAATTAGTTACAGAAATAGTGACCTTATGATGGCTCCAACTTTGCTAATCTAGAGATCCAGTTCTCATAACTCAATCAGTGGTATCACTTTCCATTTCTAGTGAACAATTTAATAGCAAGGACTGATAGTTATAAAATTATCAAGACTTCATTGCCTTTACAAAAAGCATTAGAGAGCATTTACTGGCATGTTATGATAGATCATAAATAATTAAAATACATCTGCTTATTAAAATGTCAGAGTAGAAGGTGATATTATGGCCTAGTTGTTACTTCCTGTGTTCACTTGTAAAATTCAATAATGTCCAGAAGCTAATTGTAATTAGTGCAAAATGAACAAAACTCCTATGTGATTAATGGGTGGAAGAAAGAGAAAATTAGGCACTAACTGCATATTTTTCTAAAAGATGGGAATACCATTTATTGCCTTCATTGGAGAATAAAAAACTCAGAAACATGAAACTTTGCTGATTTTGGAGAGAATCAGCTACTTTGGGAGATGACTGTGTAAGTTCTATTTGTGAAGAGATTAGAGTTACAGTTCACTTTGAAACCTTGGTCTCCAATATGGAAAATTTCAATATGGAATTCACACAGAAGAATCCAAATAGCCTTTCACTTGTTTTAATAGGGCAACTTTCATAAACACAGCACATACTATCCAACTTTGATAAATCATTATGGACTCACAAACTGTTTTCCAAACTATGGGTAATATCCACCATTTGATTGTAACCATCTATAATATGTTAATCATCTTCCTATTTGAAGTAACATGTACACATATGTGAAATTTGGGAGATAACATAATCCTAGCTAGTTTCCAGATTTTATTAATGAGACCCAGAGCAATGTTTCTCAAAATTGAAAGTCATTCTGAATTCTTATTAGTCCTTTTCAGACTTCTTCTGTAGGTAGAGTTTGTATGTGAAGGAAACTTAATTATATGTAGAGATAGGTAAGCTGTCAATCAATCTAAAGTCACAGATCTATCACTGCTAACAGTGAACCTTACAGTAAAATACATTGTGACTAAACCAAAGCAAAGAGACCACTCTGTCACCAACTTCAGGGAACGGGTCCTTTCTTCTTTGCTTCCATTCCCTCCGTCATTCTTTTCCTCCTTCCTGCCTTTCTTTCTGCTTTATTCGGGGCTTGGATTCAGCTTTCCTGGGTTCCTCATTGTGGTGAGGAGCATAAGGGGGTACCATGTTGGTTTTCATTGTTTCCTGATGGAAGAGTCTTCCAATAATATAGTCACACTTACTTTGTTCTCCCCAGCCACTTCATGTTTATCTGTGCCTTTAAGTGTTCCTGCCCTTGGCACTGTGTGTCTGCTCACAAGGAAAACGTCAGTTTCTGGATGCTGCAAGATGATCCCCGCTCCGGGTGGTTCCTCCACAAATGAACATAGGTGAATGGGAAATCAGTTTGTTCAGGATAAACCAGAATGGCCATTTCCTAATGGACAGTTAGGACTGTAATTGTCACACAGACTTTAGACAGCACCAGCAAGGCTTGATACAAACACACTGGTCTCATACATGCCACTCTGTGCCTTACTTTATAAATTAGAGTCTGTTCAAGTGCGAGTATACATTGGTGTACAAGGAAAGCTAATTATTAACCAAAGAATGCTTGTGGAATAAAGATGGAAATAAGGAAAATTTTATAATTTGAATATTAAAAACATCAGGCTAATAAAACCTACTCCAGCCATCTATAAATGAGATGAGTCTTTGGTGATTCTAGAATATTGTGTGATCAGGTACCTTTTGTTTCTTAGTCTTCTGTTGTGGTGACAAAAAATACCTGACATAAATTAGAAAGATTGGCAATTTGGGGGAGCTTTAGTATGTGATCTTTGCTCTGTGGTTCCTGGACCCCAGTAAGGCAGAACTTCATTGTGGGGAGCAGAGGTAAGAGGCGAGTTGTCCTTCTCATCTGGCTGAGTAGAACATGAAGGGTCTGAGGACAAACAGGCAGGCTGCTAATGACTCATTCCCTTCTTTACATTCCTGCCTTCTGTTGTCCACTCAGTTCTGAACTAATCAATGGATTAATTGATTGAAATTGTCCTGACCCAATCACTTCTCAATAGCACCACTAACTGGGGGACAAAGTTTTGAGTACATGACCTTTTGGGGAGATCCCTTAATATTCCATGTGGAATGTAGCTAAGAGTTAAGGGAATGGCATTTAGTCACATTGTCAAAGATAATCTCATACTCACTGGGCCCGTGGAAATAATGTTCAACACATCCAATTATCTTGTTAGGATGTTAGATTCACAGGCACAGACAAGACTAAAATGGATATCTTGACTCAATGGAAACAGACTGGTTGGTCAACATGATGATCAATGTGGAGTCTACACTCAAATTTGATGCTTTATTTTCAGAAAAAAAATGTTGATTTCACTTTATCTGATGAAAGGAGATATATTACTAATACTTTTTGGTTACTTTAATAGATGCTCTGTGACTTTGTCATTTTAATTTGTTCAAGAGATTTGTATTGAGCAGATAGCATAATCCAGACTCTATACAAATAGTGTTTATTAAAATTGACTTGGTATTTGCATGAACTAACATTTTATTATGTACCTGAAAGACCACATCCAAACATATGTTAGTAATTTGAATCCATTTGTATAAATGATAGATATTTCACTATATTTAAATAGTCAGCATTTCATTTGTGATATTGCCAAAGTCTTATTTCCCTATGCTGTGTGACATTAATAAGTGCTGAGAAGTTGGACACTGTGTTATTTAGCTTGAATGGGATTCTTTTGGAAAAGTGACAAGGAGCATTATACCTTTTCACTGAAACACGCACGTGCACACACACACACACACACACACACACACACACACAAGACAGAGACAGAGAAAGAGACACACACAGAGAGATAACTTTACTGATTGTTTAAAGGCATAAAGAAAACATTGATGTGGAAGCAAGCAAGATGTGAAAATGTTTTTGAGTGACACCATGGCTTTTTAAAATAACTCACTAAAGTTGTGTCGAGATATCAGTATGTTATGAGCAGGGCTGGTGTGTCTAGTTTTACCTTTCAGCTATATATTTATTTATTGATATTTCACCAGCAACATTCAGGTCAGGGTCTGGTGCAGAGATAAATGGAAGCTGGTCCCTGCCTTTGACAAGGCCGTAGTCAAACTGGGAAGACTATTTAATCCTATCAGTGATTCATCTTTCCTTAAGATACCAGGCTTATTTTTTCTTATAGTACGGTAAAGCTAGGTTCTTTCCCCATTCAGCTTAGTGTGCTGCTTGCCATCACTCCAATAGCTTTGTTTTAATGGTTTCCATTCTTTCACTTCTCACCGAATTGCTCTGGAGGGGTTTCCTGATGTCTCATAACTCTGTATCTGTCTCTGTCTCTCTCTCTCTCTCTGTGTACTACAGGAATGTCAATTTCCTAGTTTTCAACTCTTTCCTCCAACTTCCTCTTCCAGTGGGCCTGGCCAGATTTTACTGGCATGAACCCCTTCATGGAGTCTGCAAAATGTTGGAAGAGGCGTGGGATCCTGGCTAGGATGGTGAGCATAGTTACTGTAACCATTACCCTAGGTTTTTCAATAGGGGTAAAGTTTTTAGAAGTTGTGGCCTTTTCCTATTAACATAATGAAAATTTGTTAAGGAGGAGTAGAGGAAGGGAAAGAGAGGGGGAGAATAGGTGAGGTATTTTGGCAATTGTTTTGTGGCAGAATTTTAAGATCAAAGGGCTTAAAGACGATATATACTGATTAGCCAGTCAGGAAACATTCCTGGAGCTCAGTGAGCCAGGTCTGGATGAGATACTGAAGAAGACCTTTAGCGTTGTACGCCAGAGGCTAAAACTTATTGGGGAGAGGGGAGACTTAATTTCAAAAATTGCATGAGGCATTTGGTGGTGAACTCAGAAGTTCCTAACTTGTGGGTCAGGACCTCTTTGTGGAGTCAAATATCAGATATTCTGCATATCATATATTTACATTACGATTCATAACAGTGGTAAAACTACAGTTGTGAAGTAGCAACAAAATGATTTTATGGCCAAGGGTCACTACAACATGAGGAACTGGATTAAAGGGTCACAGAAATAGGAAGGTTGAGAATCAGTGCTCTAGACCCTAGGAGTAAGTGAAATATACAGAATAAAAGGAACAGCAGCAGCGTCTCTGAAAGATGCTCATATGGAGACAAATGAGAAAACAGATGGTAGGTAGAGTCTGTGGGAAACTGTGTGGAAGATAAGTGTTTCTGTTGTACCTTCTGGAAGGATCTGAACATGCTAGAAAAGAAGGGAGGGTTTAGGAGCAAGAGGCTCAGCTGTGAGAAGGTAGTGTCTACACCTACCTGGGGAATGTCAGATCAACAGGCATTGATTCTATTTCCCTGTCGTGGTGAGTGGAGGGTGAGCCTGAGAAGGTGGGTGAAGTACCAGTTCCTGCCTTAGGAATGCTGTGTCTTCTATGCTAACTCTTTAGCTCACATGCTAGCATTGACAAGGACAAACCAATGGCAAGCTTGGCAGGCTGAGGCTGAGAAGTCTATGGAAGGGAGACGGTGGCAGTCACATGCTGGTGATGGACTTAGGCTTATGTAAGGGAATGGTAACAGGGAGAGTTCGAGACTCTGTCAACTTTTAGTTCTAGTAACACAGTATGAAACACCCAGGATTCTCAACATGCCCTTTATCTGTGAAAAGTATTTTCTCATCTTGCATGAGTGCTGAGCATCACTTTATATTCTCCAAGAAGCTGTTTTCTGCTTTGGAAGTGATTGAGTTTTCCTCTTAGTAGAATGTCATCTGCATTAAACTCCAGGAAACATGGAGTGACATATACTTCTCATGTTTTGCATGTCTTTAAAGCTCTTGTGCATCCATTTTAGAGAAGACAACTGGCCTTTTCAATGAATGGCTTTTTGGAAAGACAAGTTCAAGCTGGGGACAGTGATATAACAACTCATGTTGAACTGAACACCTAACGTGAGCAGTAGTTTATTTCTGCAGGCTACTTTTCTAGGTTCAATAAACACACAATTTCAAGGAAAATAATGTCACCATGAGGAGAGATGATTTCTGAAACTATCAGTAGTATGGCTGCTTCTCCTTCTCCTTCTCCTCCTCCTCCTCCTCCTCCTCCTCCTCCTCCTCCTCCTTCTCCTCCTCCTCCTCCTTCTCTTTTCTCCTCCTCCTCCTCCTTCTCTTTCTCCTCCTCTTTCTCCCCCTCCTCCCCCCTCCTCCTTTCTCTCTTGTCCTCTTCCCTCACTGGGTAGCCATCCAACTCATCTCTTTCATTCCATCAAGCAGCTCCTGGGGGTAGGGGGGCTGAAGAATGAACACAGGTGAGCCTTTTAAAGTAATGATGCTAGTCTGCTATTTCTAGAGTCAGGCTTGAAGAATTTGTTAGATTCTCTTCATCCAGTATTGCATTTCCTAAGAAAAGATTAAAATACACTGGGCCCTTTAAAAAAATGTAAAATGGGCCACATGTAGTGGTACATGTCTTTAATCCCAGAGTTCCAGAGGCAGGTGGATCTCATGACTTTGAAGGTAGCCTGGTCTACATGGCAAATTACAGGCCAGCTGGGGCTACATAGTGCATGCAGTCTTGTCTCACATACATTCAAAGCAATTGCTATCACTATGACCTTAGGGAGCACAGCTTTGGAGGGCAGTTTCTCTGTGGTGTCCCCAGTCTCTAAGGACAGTAAACAAGGGCTCTGCAGCAATGCCTGTTGAAATCTAGCAAACAAATGGGCCTCACAGTAAGAGATGGGTTCATTGTGGTTGTTTGCAGATGTGAGGTGGCCAAGCATACAAATGTCAAAGATTTTGTTGCTCAACTAAATAATTTTTACACAATTTCACTTATTTATATGATATAATCCACAATAAAATTGAATACACTCTACCATAAGTCAGGCTCCAGAGAGGCATGGGTCTCACAGAAATGAGCAAGGCATTTTCTGACTCAGAAATCAGAGTGTGTTTTCGCAACTGACTACAAAATGGCATCAGATTAATCATCCATTTGTACTTTGAAAATATCTTTCTATCTTCTCATTTTGAAAGGACAAAGCAGACACCATAACAGGCTGCTCAGTCTTCTCTCAGAGATCAGGCCTCAATTTCAGTTTCCTGAGACTTGAGCAAGTAATTTCTCAGAGGGCCATGAAGAAAAGACATAGTCCTTGAAGTAGCTCCCTTTCTGCATGTACTCTGACCGCTCAAGATTCAGCCAATGGTTTACTGTCTGGGACCTCTCACCAACTTAGAGCTATGTGCTGGGCCAGCCAGCCTCCATAACTGCTCAAGGACAGAGCCTGGACCACTGAGTCAGCCCCCACAGTCAGTGATGGGCTAGCCAGCCTTCATGGCAGCTCAAAAACAGAGCCTGAGACTTGTCCAGGCCTGCCAAAAAATGGTAACTGTAACCCCCAACTAATCCTAGCCAATTAAAAGTTACTAACATGATTGCCACTCACATAAACCAATCCTGAGTCTGTTCCTATGTAGTCTGTAGACTCCAAGCGCCCCTTGCTTTAAAAACCCTGCCCCATTGCTACTTGGGGTCTCTCCTGCTCTGCTGCTGTGTCAGATGGACAGAGAGTCCCAAGTTAACTCACAACAATACAAAGACTGTTTGCTTTTGCATTGGATTTGGTCTTTTGGTGGTCTTTGGGGGACTCTGGGTACACCAATTTGAATGGGTAGCCCTACTTTCCATGCTACTGTGGCCATTTAAGATGAGCTTGGAAATATCTGAGACTCAACCTGGAAACCTACTCCACACCTTGATAACCAAATGCCTTCACCTGCACAGCGCCACCCTCCTCCCAGCATCCTGGCAACCTCGGGCCAGCTGGACCTACAGCATCCTTCTTCAGTTTCCTCAGCTGCTGCTTTCCTGTTGCTCCTGCTTTCCCTGATTGAAGGATAGAGAATGGATTTTGTAAAAAGCCAACTGCAGGGTGAATTTCAGATAAAAAACAAATCCTGGTGAAGAAGTTCATGGGGAGAAGACTGGGAAAACTGGCTTCTCTCCAGACGCTATGTCTTTTGAAAACACTATGCCCTGTGCACACTTTCTCTGTTCTCTGCACACTCTGTTCTGTGTACACTGTTCTGTGTACACTCTGCTCTGTGTACACTCTGTTCTCTGCACACTCTGTTCTCTGCACACTCCGGTCTCCGCACACTCTTTTCTCTGGACACTCCAGTCTTTGCACACTCTGGTCTCTGTTCACTCTGGCCTCTGTACACACCATTGTCTATGATAGATTAATCTGATTCCATCTTAAGATTAGATGCCATCTTGTTACAAGATCAAAATGAGTTCATTCCTGCTTTCTGTAAAGCATGGATTTGACCATATCCTGACCCATTTTCTGGAATTTGACACGTTCCATACCATATACCCTGATCTCCACCCTGATAAGATGTTCTACCAAACTTCTATGTAAGCGAAATTCCTCTGGAAATCCTCCAACTCTTGAAAGCCTCCTAGTCTTGCAGTTCTTGAGCTATATAAAGCCCAATTTCTCCTATGTTTGATGCTGTTCTTTCAAACCCCACTTCTGGGAGACAGCCATGTCTGATGAAAAATAAAGCTTGCTTAATTCAACTAAAAGAATCTGGGTAATGATCTTTACTGTCATTTGGTGGGATTAACATTTTGCACACTCTGTTCTCTGAACACACAATCTGGTGCCTGGATAAAGCAGATGAGCAATTAGGCTGAATAATCAACAGTCAGAGGGTCTGTCAGTTGAGGGGTTCCCACTGGAGCTGAGCATGCTGCCTGACATCTCCACTGTGTGTGCTTCCAGGGAACACAGGCCTCAAAGATAGGCCTCACTAGAGCCTGCTCTCTCAGGTGAGTGCTTCAAGGCCACAGAAGTATAAGGGGGAGGCTGCTGACCTGCCTGTGGTGTCCACACATGGGAATGAAATGCAAACATGCTGAAACACAGGCACCATTCTCACCTGTAACTTGATGTCCCTAAGCTGAGATGGTGTTGGCCCAGTCTGTACCTGCCAGGAGCTCCGGAGAAGACAGAACAGTGTCTGGGGCTTTCACGGAGAGTGTGAGGAGAGCTGGCTGCAGCATCAGGATAACTTGAAGCTTATTTTGTTAAGTACTCAAGTTTACAGGCTTCCATTCAGCAAATACCACTGTTGAAATGATTTATGTGGGAAGAGAGGGAGAAGAGAAACAGAAGCCATCTAGAAAGAAGAGTCCTTTAGGTCTCAAGTATCCTAAGAGATCAGAGCTGTTTTCTGGATTGTGGTGGGAATTTTAAGGGAAAAAGATGACTGACAGGTGTGGCAGTAACCAATGTGAACCGTATCAAGCCTGTAACAAGGAAATGTTTATCTACCGTTTCTTGTCTTCTCTCTGAAAGGACCCAGCGGACACCGTAACAGGCTGCTCAGTCCTCTCTCAGAGATCAGGCCTCAATTTCAGCTTCCTGAGCAAGCAGTTTCTGGGAGGGCCATGAACAAAAGACAATCACTGATGTCCCTGCCAGCAGGGACAGGGAGATAGGACACATAGAGCCTTGGGCCACTAAGCCAACTTGATAGGAATTCCCACCATGCCCCCACGGTCACGCATGCCCAGTGGGACACTTAGTCATTTCCAGGTCATATGCCCTGCATGACCCATGACCCTGTGGCTGTGTAGTTGTGCAAAGTGTGTGGCACAACCACATGATCTATATGCGTGCATGAATAGCCATGTGGGCCTGTGTGCACAGGTGTAGCTCGGCCTTTAAAAGGTAGCCCCCATGTTCCCCCACCCCCTTCACACATGTGTCCTTCAGCAGGCTTGATCATGTCTATCCTTTTCTCCTTGTCTTAATAAAACTCTTGTTACTGGATTCTGTCATGTTTTGTGACTTTTCCTCGTAGGATAAGAGCGCTGTTAAAACCCGCCACAGCTCCCACAGTCAGTACATGCTAGGCCAGCCAGTCTCTATGGCAGCTCAAGGACAAAGCCTGGGACTTGTCCAGGCCTGCCCCAAAATAGATAACTACAACCCCCAACAGACCCTAGCCAATTAAAAGTTATTAACATGATTGCCATTCACATAAGCCAATCCTGAGTCTGTTCCTATGTAGTCTGTAAACCCCCAAGCTCCCCTTGCTTTAAAAACCCTGCCCCATTGCTACTCGGGTCTCTCCTGCTCTGCTACTGTGTCAGATGGATGGAGAGTCCCAAGTTAACTCACAACAATACAAAGACTCTTTTGCATCAGATTTGGTCTTTTGGTGGTCTTTGGGGGACTCTGGGTACAACACTCTCTGTTCTTCCTGTAATTTACCTCCTAACTTTTTGGGAAGCCTCATTTATTTATTTATTTATTTATTTATTTATTTATTTATTTATTTATTTATTTATTTCCTTATTTACTTATTTATTTATTTATTTATCTCAGAATGCCAGATGGTCTACAGCCATTTAATTCTTTATTCTTACATTTTTGTGTTATTCTGTACACATGTCTGTAGTTTAAATTGTATTTTTTTTCCTCCTGTCTGTCTTAGGACAATTTTAAAGTTTTAGCTTTGTCAAAGAGCCCAGAAGGGGAGATGGAAGTCATATTTCCAGTTCTTGGAGTGTCCAGATTTATTTTGTGCATGTGGATATTTAATGGTTTCAGCATCTTTTGTTAAGGTACAAGTGTCTTATCAGGACATAGTTTGAAAATGTCTTGCATTCTGTGGCTTGTTTGGGGGCATTCATTCAAGTGCAAATGTTTAAGCACTTATACTTCATCACACTTACCTAGTTTCTCCATCTATTTCCCACAATGATGTTGCACCTAAGGAACCATTCCTACCCCCAAAGTCATGGGCATTTACTACTATTTTATTCCCTCCATCTATTTCATAGTCAGTGCTCTTATTTAGGTCTGTGATTAATTTTGAATTATTTTACATGTTTTTATAAGGTGTGAGATAAGGGTCTAGCTTCCTTGGCATGGAGATATCCAGTTGTCCAGGTTAAATTTCTCTTGGCACCTTAGCAAACACATCAAACATACAAAGAAACATAAACAAAGAAGCAAAAAACCCCAGTTCCTCCTAAAACTCTGTTATGTTCCTGAGCTCAGATCTACTCCATTGTTATGAAGTGTAGTTCATTGTGAGCTTTGAAGTCATGGAGCTTTCTCAAGATTGCTGTGACTGGTTCTTTTGCTGGGCAGTTCCCTACAGATTAGGGGATCACTTTGCAGCTTCCTGGGAATTTGACAGTGTTTGTTCACTCTCTAGATCAGACTGAGGGGTACTGCCACTTTTGTGGTAGGAAGTCTTCTACTTCATGAACAGGAGAAATCTTTCCACTTGTTTACATCTTTGAAAACTAGTAGCAAATGTTGATAAAATAGTCTGAGTTTAATACTTGGTGTCAGGATTCTCTAAACAAACAGAACATAGTCTAGTAAGTGGCACCATAATTATGAAGATTGTTTGGTCCCACAAATGTAGAAGGGATAGGAGGCCCTGGGAAATCTGGTGTAATAAAGTCTGAATGTGAGGACTTGAGGACCAAGGGGCTGTTCAGATAAGTTATTAGTCATGATCCAAAATTAGGAGGGAAGAAACAAGGCTTGAGAACTAAGAGCATCAGTGTCCAAGAGCAAAAAAGATGAATGTTCCAGCTCAAATCAAGTTCAGATACAATTTACAACTAGGCTAAGTTGTTACTTATAAGTAGTCACATGTTATAATTTAAGTGAAAAAAAATCCAGAGTAGACAAATCCAGAAATGCAGAAAGGAGATGACTAGTTGTCTAGAACTGGCAGGATGAAGGGTGGGGTAGGGTGGGGCTTGGGGATGGGTTGTGGGGAAATGGGAGTGATTGTAAGGAACACTGGTTTCCTGTACTTGGAAGTGTTGAAGGAGAGCCCAGCACCAAGGAAAGAATAGAAGGCCCAGGGTAGGAGGAAGTGCAGTTTAATAGCAGCTTAGATCCACATCTCGGGAGACAGCTAGACAGAAGGATCTCTGTGCTCTGAAACATGAGAAAGATTTACATGCCAAGCTAGACGAAGGTCAGCTGTGGCCACCTGGAATGTACCTGAGACTTCTTAAAACTGGTAGCATGTCAAACATGAGTAAAAAGGTGGCTCTCAACCTTCCTGATGCTGCAATCCTTTAATGCTGTGCCTCATGTCTTGGTAACCCCATACAATTTTGTTGCTACTTCATTATTGTAATTTTTCTACTATTATGAATCATAATGTAAATATCTGCTATGCAGGATATCTGATAAGTGACTCCAAAGGGGTCGAGACCCCCAGGTTGAGAACCACATTGACCTAGGCCATCTGTAGCCAGCATGAAAATATGGGGACTGCCTATGTATGTTTTTGTCCATTTGTTTATTTGTTTTACATTTTTTTCTTGTATTTTTGAGATTGTAATATAATTACATCATTTTTTCCTCTTTGCTCCATTCGAGTCCTCCCATATATCTGTCCTACATTTTTTTTCAAAATCCATGACTTATTTTTCATTAATTGTTGGTACAATTAATATAATCTGCTCGGTCTGTATAATGTCCTTGCTCAGCTCATGTTTAGGCATTCATATATAGCTTCTGACATTCCTAGGAGACATAGTCTCAGCACATCCCTGATGCTCTGGCTCTTACAGTCCTTCCAACCCCACTTCTGCAATGTTTCCTGAGCCTTAGAAGTAGGAGTTGTTTTCTAGTTTTATCTATTGGAATTGGACTCCACAACTCTGCAGTTTGATTGGGTTTGGTTTTCTATAATGGTCTCTGTCTGTTGCAATGAGAGGTTTTGTTAATGGGGGGTGAGGGCTACATTTATCTGTGGATATAAAGACAAATCTTTTGAGTGTAATCAGGGATTATTCTGATGTAGTAAAATTCATGACTTTACCAGTCCTGGGAAGTTGGCCCACCCCACAGTGACACTTCCTCCAACAAGGCCACGCCTACTCCAATGAGGCCACACCTCCTCATAGTGCTGCTGCTCCCTATGGGCCAAGCGTTCAAACACGTGAGTCTGTGAGTCTACGGTGCTGTTCCTCTTCAGACCATCACAACTGTATATGGATATTTATGCAGAAATTTCCTGGGCAAGTTGAGTCCTATTCAGAAAGTCCTTTCTTATATCTATATCATGTCGTATACTGCCTATGTTTTCTTTTAGAAGTTTTAGTGTTTCTGATTTAAAGTTTAGGTATTTGATTCATTTGGAGTTAGTTTTTGTGCAAGGTGCCAGAAGCTTCCTTCAGCAGCGGACAGGAGTGGGTGCAGAGATCCACAGCCAGACATTATGCATAGAGTCTGAATTAGAGATCTCTCTCCATCTGGTTCTTTCCCCCCACTCCCCCCAGATCAAGGACCCCACAGAAGAGGGGAAGGAAAGACTGTAGGAGTCAGAGGGGATGGAGGACACCAGGAGAACACAGACCACAGAATCAACTGAGCAGGGCTCATAGGGGCCACAGAGACAGAAATGGCAAGCACCGTGCCTGCATGAGTCTGCACCAGGTCCTCTGCATATATATTATGGCTGTAAGCTTGGTGTTTTTGTGGGACTCCTAACAGTGGGAGCAGATGTATTTCTGACTCTTTTGCCTGCTCTTGAGACTCTTTTCCTCCTATTGGGTTGCTGTGTCCAGCCTCGATAGGAGTGCCTCTGCCTTGTCTTCATGTGTCTTGTTTTGTCCTGTTTGGCTGTTGTCTCTTGGAGTCCTGCTCTTTTCTGAAGAGGAAATGGAGGGGGAATAGATCTGGGGGAGAGAGGATATGGAGGAGGAAAGAAGAAGTGGAGAAAGGAGAAACTGTGGTTGGGATGTATTATATGAGAGAAGAATCTATTTTCAATTAAAATAAAAAGAAAAGCTATTGTCTTGTGCAAGTTGATTCTGTCCCTCGCCACGTTGCTGAATTTGTTTATCATTTCCAGACTTTTCTGGTAGAATTTTGCAATCTTTAATGTATAGTATTAAGTCATCTGCAAATGGGGATAGTTTGACTTCTGTCTCTGTTTGTATGTCTGTAATGTCCCTGCCTTGCCTTATTGCTTCTTCCACTGCTTGAGCACAATATTGATAAGGAGTGAGTATAGGGGACATCCCTGTCACATTTCTGACTCCAGAGGATTGCCTCAAACTTTTCTCCATTTTGGATGATATTGGCTATGGATTTCTCATATGTAGAGATCCATATGTAGGTTTAATTATGTTGAGATATGTTCCCTATAGCTCTACATTCTCTAGGATTTTTTTTTATCATGAAGGCATATGGGATTTTTATCAAGAGTATTTTCCTCTATCTAATGAAATGATAATATGATTTTTGTCATTAAGTTCACTTATATGGGTTATTAAATTGTTGAGTTACATATATTGAACCATCCCTGCATTTCAGGAATAAAGTCAACTTGGTCATGGTGGATACTCTTTTGATGAGTGTCTGCATTCTGTTTGCAAGTATTTTGTTGATCATTTTGGACTCTGTGTTTTTCAGGGATATTGGCCTTGTGCTGGCTACTCTTATATCAACTTGACACACAAACTAGAGATACTTGAAAGGAAGGAATCTTAACTAAGAAAATGTCTCTGTAAGAATCGGCTGTAGGGGATTTTCTAGATTAGTGATTGATGTGGGAGGGCCCAGCCCATTGTGGGTGGTGCTATCCCTGGGCTGGTGGTCTTGGGTTCTATAAGAAAGCAAGCAGGTTGAGTAATAAACCATGGGAAATAAGCCAATGAGCAGCACCCCTCTATGGCCTCTGCAACAGCTCCTGCCTCCAGGATGCTGCCCTGTTTCAGTTTCTGTCCTGACTTCCTTTGATGAGGAACAGCAATATGGAAGAGTAAGTTAAATAAACCCTTTCCTCTCCAACTTGCCTTTTGGTCATGGTGTCTTATCACAGTGATAGAAACTCTGTCTAAGAAGGCCCTTAATTTTAATTTTTTGTTGTGTCCTTACCTAGCTCAGGTATTGAAGTGATGCTGGCTCTGTAGAAGGAGTTCGAGAGTGCTCCCTCTGGTCTTCTCTAGTTAATGTTATTTACTAATAGTTTAAGGACTGGTTGGATATATTCTTTGAATGGCTGGTAGAATTCTGTGAATCCATCTGGCCCTGGAATTATTTTATTATTGTTATTAAGCTAGCAGGCTTTTTATTACTATTCAGTCTCCTCAGTTGTTTGGGTTTGTGAAAGTTGTTGACATCTTGGTTTAATTTTAGTACTTTGGCTGAATCTAGAAATTTATCCTTTTTAGTATTCTATATTTCTTTGGTGTCTATTGTAATGTTTTCATGTTCATCTCTAATTCTGCCATTTTTGGGTCATCTTTCCTTCTTTTGCTAACTTTGGACAAAGCTCTGTAGATCTTGTTTGTCTTTTGAAAAACTGCTCTTAGATCCTTTGTATTGTTTTCTTTATTTCTATTTCTTGGTTTCTCTGATTTTTTATTGTTTTTTTTTATGTTAGTTGGGTTTGGATTTGGTTTGTTCTTATTTTTCCAAACATTTGAGTTGCCTCATTAAGTCATTTATGTGTACTCTTTCTTATTTTTTTATTGTTGCCACTGAGAACTATCAATTTTCCTCACAGTATCAATGTATCCCAGAGATTTTGTTGTGTTTTTAGTTTTATTTAGTTTCAAGAATTAAAAAATTTCATGATTTCTTATTTTATCCATTCACCCATTCAGTGATGAGTTGTTTAATCACCATAGATTTGTGTGTTTACTAGAAATTCGTTTGCTGTTAATTTTAAGTTTTATTGCATTATAGTCATATTGGATACAGAAAGTTATTTCTATGTTTTTGAATTTATAAATATTTGTTTTGTGTTCCAGAATGTGATGTGTTTTAGAAAAGGTTCTGTGTGCTGTTGAGTAGAATGTATATATTTTAATGTTTGGGTGGAATATTCTGTAGCTATCTATTAAATCTATTTGATGTACAATGTCAATTAATTCTGATGTCTCTCTTTCATTTTTGTCTATATGATCCATGTATTGGAGAAATAGGATATTGATGCTATTAGTGAATTGATATTAATCTATGTCTTTAAGTCTAGTAGTACATTTTTTAAAATGATATTGGGTGCACCAGAGTTTATTGTGTATATGTGTTTAATGATGTCTTCTTGGTTAACTATTCCCTTGAATAGAATAAATTGTCCATCTGTATCTCTCCTGGTTAGTTTTACTTTGAAGTCTTAAGTCAAATATTAGGATGGTGATGCCTTCTTGCTTCCTGGTTTCATTGGAATCAGAGTACTTTTCTTCTACAGCAGTACCAGTCTTTAAAGCTAAGATGTGTTTCATGCAGACAACAGGCAAATGGATTTTGTTTCTTTATGTATTCAGTCATCCTATATCTTTTGATTGGAGAATTGGGACCATTTATATTTAAGTTATTATTGAAGTGTGTGTGTGTGTGTGTGTGTGTGTGTGTGTGTGTGTGTGTGTTAGTTTTGGTCATTGTGGTGTTGTTGGGTTTTGGTATTGTTGTTTGTGTTCTCAGTGGTACTTTGTGTTTTAATAATTATGACTTCCCATTGTTATCCTTTGTCTCTGCTATGCTCCTTCCTTACATCCTAAAATATTGCTTCCTGTATATTCTTTAGTATTTCTTGTTGACATACATTTTTTAGGTTGTTAATATAATGGAAAGTTTTTTTCTTTCTCTTTCAATTATGGCAGATTCTTTTGCTGGGTATATTAGTTTAGGTTGGCCATCAGTTTTTTAGAACTTGGAATGTATTGCTCCAAGCTCTTCTGGTTTTCAAAGTTTCCATTGAGCTCTTATTCTGAATGGTTTTCCTTTATATGTTTTTTCTCTTGGAGCTTTCAATCTACTTTGTTATGCATACTTAGTGTTTTAACTATAGTATGACATGAAGATTTTCTTTTCTGGTCTTGTCTATTTGGTATTCTGTGTGCTTCTTGTATCTGTATGGATGTGTCTTTCCTTAGTTTGGGGAAGTTTTCTTCTATGATCTTATTGAAGAGCTGGTCTACGCCTTTGACCTGGGATTCTTCTCACTCATCTATGCCTATAATTTGAAGGATTGGATTTTCCATTGTGTCCCACATTTTTTATTTTTTTCGTACTCCTTGCTTATTTGGTCCAGATTCTCTACTGTATTTTCAAGTCCTTGCAAGACTTTCCTTTGAGTTTTCTAGTGGAGTTAGTGGGTTTATCAATTCCATCTTCTTTTCATCTTGAGTTCTCCTCAGTGTTTCTTTTTCCTGATTGAATTCTGTTCTTACATCCTAGGTTGTTTTTGTCATTCCATCAGCCTTATATAATTATTTTCTTGGGCATCACTCTTGTGGGTTTTTCCCTCCTATGTTCCTCCTCAATTTTATTGAGCTGTTTCTCTGTGTCTTTTGTAAAACCCTATAATTCTTTTGATGACATTTATGGTTGCTCTTTTAAATTCTGTGTTCTGAAGTTCACCTAGGTAACTTTCATAGGTAAACATTTCTACAGGAATGATGGTTTGGAGAGAAGACACTGGTTTGATCTTTCATATTGTATAGTGGGTAGCTGTTCTAGCTCTGTCCTGGAAGTACTACCCCCATCGAGGCTTCCAGTAACCATCACTACAAGGCAGGGCCAAGACAGGAACACTTAAGACCTGAGATCCTCTTGGTTCCTGGATCCTGGACACTGGAGGTAGACTGAGCAGAGTTCTCCAGAGAACACCACTGGACTGCGCTTCACCTTTCGAAGACCCTGTTACCTATCCCTTTACTTGTAAGCTTCCCCACAAAATAAACCTCTCTTTTAACTACATAGAGTTGGCTTATTATTTCAACCACTATCTGGCACTCACATGAGGCATATTCCAAAGGGCTGGGTGGCTTCTACCCTCAGCCTCCTCTGTGGTTGCTGTGGCATACTTTCCACACTTACCACACTTCCCTGTCTCTTCTTTCCTGTAAAATCACACACACACACACACTCCTGGGGACAGACTGTTCCTTCCCTTCCCTTACTTCCTCCTCCCCAGGTGGCAGGCATTTGTTCCTGCCTGCAGAGTTCCGTATATCCAGGGAGCGCCTCCAATGGATAGGTATAAGATATTATGGTAGATTATTGTATATACTAGTAAACAAATTTAGTAAAATAGCAGCCTTAGATAATTTGCACTGTTATGGATTCTTGTATATTGATAACAAATGTGAACTACTTTTATATTCCTGTTTAAAATAATTTGGATATTGATACAAATACAGAACTCATTTGTTGTAATATACATACATTTTTACTCTTATTTGAAATATTTTGTATATTGATACAAATGTAAATTTATATCTGTCATACTGTATGTATGTTCTACCTCTGTTTAAGATATTTTGTATATTGATATATATTTAGGATTATTGTCATACTGAACTATACATTCCTATCTCTGTTAAAGATATTTTGTGTATTGTCACAATTTTGAAGTCATTGTCCTTTTACTGTACATTTGCTTACAGACTATTTACCTTGGTTACCTGAAGCCTTAGTCCTTAGGTTATTTAGGTAGATAAGACTTACAGATTTATAGTCACCTATGCTTTTCATCTCTATAGTTATGCTAGTTAGGTTATCCAGATTTATAGAAACATAGGTCTGATGGACAGGTAATCTTCAAACACTTCATGGACCTAGAGAATATGGCATATAAATAACTTAGAATTCTGTTGACGTGAGAGACAATTGCTCCTGGCAGCACCAATTTGATCGCGAGCGAATGTTGAGTTTCTAAGACATTTCCATTTGGAAGTTTGTCTTCTTGGCACAAAATGGCCTACTGGGCAAAGAACTGCCCTTGCCTCAACTGCTGACAGTACGAATGTTGTCCTTTCTGGACAAGCAGGATACAAGGAAAAGTGACTACTGAACTCTGCCAAGACAGGGTAAGATGGTCTTTCAGAATTCCTGCTTCTGAAAATGGTCTGTCAGATACTCTAGGCCTGTAGCCAATTTGAATGCACCATCAATGCTGAGAAACATTAGGTGACTGTCCAGGCTGCCAGCTGTCTCTGTCTACTCTTGCAAGACTCCCAAAAGTTGCTTGTGTCCTTCTCCCATTTCTCAGGTATCATTATATTCCTTCTCAGGTCTTTGATAGGATTGAAGACTAGCAGTTACATTTACAACTTAGTATATATATGATATCTTAGATAGAACATATTAAGTATTAGATTTAGGTTCTTTAGGATGGGACATCTTTTGGAATGATCTTTGTAACATGTCACTTACCTATGTTCCAGACTTCTCTGGATTTTAGTAGGTGTCTCTTGTTTGATATTGTTCATGTTGGTTATAGTTCCATCTTATCTAGGTCATCATCCCTTATTCCTCCTGGACAATATTGATAATCATTCCTATTGTATATAGTTTTGTATTAGATTAGAACTTTCTTATTTAGACAAAGGGGGGAGATGTAGTGGGTAGCTATTCCAGCTTTGTCCTGGAAGTATTACCCCCATTGAGGCTTCCAGTAACCATCATGCCTACAAGGTGGGGCCAAGACAGGAGCACTTAAGACCTGAGGTCCAGAAGTGCTGGTGCTCTTGGTTCCTGGATCCTGGACACTGGAGGCAGATCGAGCAGAGTTCTCCAGAGAACACCACTGGAATGTGCTTCACCTTTCCTAGACCCTGTAACCAATCCCTTCACTTGTAAGTTACCTCACAGAATAAACCTCCCTTTTAACTATGTGGAGTTGCCTTAATATTTCAACCAACAATATTGTTTGCATTTCTGCAAAGAAGTATGGGCATGCAGACTTCTATTCTTAGTTTAAGTCTGATATGGACAGCACAAGTTGAGGTGGAAGAGAGAATTTGCAGGCAGCTTGGGCCCAGAAGTTGGAAATCCTTGAGTGGAATAAAGTCAGGTGGAAAGAGAGGACTGCTCTAGTGTATAGGATGTATCTTCTGTCCAAGCTCAGTGTGTGGGGGTAGATCTGGCTGGGTGGAAATGTTGGGTGTGATGTGATAGTTAGGGATGTCCCTGGCAGAAGCTTAGAGACTGGTTGTGGTGCAGGCATGGGAGGTCAGTCTAGGCTGGGGCACTAAATTGGGGACCCAGGCTAAATCTGTCATGCTGGGGAAAAGGTATGGATGGGAAGGTCAGGGAGAGTTACTGGACTGGACCCTGGGAAAGCAAGTCAGAAGACTAGTTGGGTGGAGATGTAAGAGACCTGCAGATGTGTTGGGTCCTGGTGGAAGCCAAGAGGTTGGCTACAGTGAAGGCAGGGATGGCCAGATTATGTTAGGGTACTAGATGTGGAACTAGACCCAGGATAGATCTGGCAGGTTGGAAGAGTGCATGCATGAGGAAGTGAGGGAGAGTCACTGGGCTAGACCCTGGAGAAGGAATTTAAGGTCTGGTTGGATGGAGAGATTAGATGCTACTCCCTGACTTTTAAAATTATGTTTCTTTCCTATCCAGTTTGGAAAAAGAGCCCAGGTCACCTGTGGATAAAATCTTGTTTACCACCACGATGACTATTTTCATGTCAAGCCAGATCCCTGTAGTGTTCAAAAGTAGGCTGTAGTGATGGCAGTATGACTCTCAGTAAGCGGAGACACTGGAAAACTCTAACACATACATTTTAATGGAATGAAATGTGTAGTGTACAGTCATTGTAAATACATGTAAAAGAACAGGGAATATAAATTAGTTATCCTTTTATCCATTACATTGTTGAGTGATGACAATGGTCCTTTTCATTTTACAGATGAGAAAATTGACAGTTCAGTTAATACCTTCTTTGGGGTCACAGCAATTTGCAAATGACTGATCCAGGATTTTAAGTAAGGCAGTATGGGGGTGAAGTCTAACGCTAACTCTCAGCTGAGATGTCCCCTTTCTGTTTAACCTTTGTCTACTTCATTTTAAAATCCTGTGTTCTACTTTTTGTACTAATGGAGAAAAATGTAAATGGAATCTGAAAGCTGCCTAAGTAACATAAATAGCCTTATAAAGTTGACCAGACTGACACAGAAACAGAACGAGCCGTGGGGATTGTTTAAGTTGACAGCTCAATTCTCATGCGTGTGAGTGTTTTTCCCTGTATGGACACATTAGTCAAGAGAATTTATGTCTATGAACTTACTCTTTAAAAGACTCGAAATGGGTAGTTTCAAACAATGATTTGTGCTGCATTGAATTAAGGCAGGAGCATGCGGCTCTATTTTCTTTTTGTAAAACTCCTGCCATCTGGTTCTCAGTCCCTTTGACATAGTTTTCAGGCTATGAAATCCTGTACATCTTTATGAAGCTCAAGATTGACCTTGAAGAGGGAGAAGTCTGATTTTATTATGCTGACACCACACATCATAACTCTTCTTTTTCTAGGAGATCTCATTCAATGTCATCACCAACATGTGCAACAAGAGGTATGTTATGTTTATGGCTTGGGTGTTCCTTCTATTTCCAGTTAGAGTTTTCCCATAAAATCTCTATTGAAAATAATCTCTGTGCAGTCATTGAATGTTATTGCTTGGAACAGAAATGCTAAAACAATTTGCTTATTTAGGATCTTGAGTTTTTCCAACATTTTAAAGTGTCTAAGTCCCTCAAGAAATAGCTTTATAGCCAGAGCAGTAGTAATGTAAATCTGTGGCTTTTCTTGTCATGTATTTTATGGGGTTGTCTTACCTCTATAATATATTTTGTATCTCCTCTCTTGTTTTAGAGTACAATGGGCAAATAATTCCATTTTGAATCTTCTCTCCTAGATATATTTCAGCCATGATTGACATTCTCTCAAGGTAGTTTTTTTTTTTTTTTTCCTGAAAAACCAAGAATGCTAAAAGACAGAGCCTGTATACTATACAAATACCTCAATGGTACTTGTGTGTACATCTTTAAATTAGATGCCATTTGTTTTCTATTTATCATCTTTATGTGCAAGGCTCTCTTGTTGGACAGAGGTCAGTTTAGCCTTTATCACTGGGTGACAGACTGGGACACATTGCCCTAGGAAGCCATGACCAGGAGATCCAAAGGTTCCATGGAGAACCCTGGAGGTCAAGCCCTGGAAATAAGATCCTGTGGAGTGGGGAGCAGTGTGTAGGGGAAGTGACTGAGGTCAAAGTCCTGGGGGAGGAGACTGACAGACTAGCAGGGCAGGGACAGAGAAAGAGTGGCCTGGGTGTTTTTCATAAAGTGACTGAGCTGGCTACAGCTTGGCATGGGAAATTTGGCATGGCAAAAGAAGCATGGCTTTGGCATTGGATTAGGTTCACATCTTGCTTGAAGAGCTGGTTTGAATAAGTGAGGTAATCCTCTGTGTCTGCATTCCTCACCATTTAAATGAGCATCGTTGTAGTTACCTCAATGCCATTGCAGTAACTGCCCCCTTAATATGGTAGATGCTTCCCATGGATACTCTTGCTTGTTGATCCTCAGTACAATCCAAGGAGGGATTTATCATATGCTCATTTTTTTTAAGCAGGGTCTCAATTTCTAGCCCTGGCTGATTGGGTACTTGTTTTATAGACCAGACCTGCCTTGAACTCACAAAGGCCTGTGTGCCTCTGACTTCTGAGTACTGAAAATAAATGCACGCACCACCACCCCAGGCCCTGGTGAATTCTTATTTTCAACAACAGGGAAACTGAAGCTCACAGAAGATGAGTAACTTTCCCGAGGTCCTTTTCTATGGCTGTGAAATAATGGAGCCAGGATTTTAGTCCATGTTATCTGAGTCCAGAATATTAGACCCTGGGATGGATGACCTGGCACTCTTACTGTTAAAGGAAACCTAGGGCTTAGCATCTTAGATGAGGTCCTGGAACTTGCATTTGGATTCAGCTCACTCACTAATCTATGCAACAGTGGTCCTTGGCCTTGGTATTTAGGTATGGTCTGCAGCTCTGAGATGGTATCAGCAGCAGCATCCTAAGGGAGCTTCTGAGAAGTACCAATTCTCAGTCTCCACCCTAGCCTTGCCTTACAGTGTTAGAATCCACCCTCCAACAAGATCCCTGGGTGTTCCATCTGGGCATTATGGAATGGGAAAACAGTCCCATTTCTCATGCTTGACTGGTGATTTGAGGGTTAGAGGAGTTACATGTGTTTTCTTTGTTAATGAAGTAGAAGCCAGTGTTCTTGGAGGGCTTCATGGAGAGCTTTGCTTTTTATCTAGTGTCCAGAGCTGCTGTGCTGTTTCTTAGTTCCTACAGTCTCCTGCTGTACCTTCCTCCCCTGAAGGAAGCACTGCTGTGGAACTGTTGCCCTACCTCTATAACACCTCAACTTGGAGTAGATGTAGATTTCATTCTTGTCTAAATTCAACCTGTGGTTTTGAGAAATTAACCTGTATGGGCATCAACTTTATACTGTTACAATTATTAACACATATTAACTGTGCAAAGAAATGGGTTTCACTGTAGCTTTTGTGTACATGTGTCTCTCATGTCTTGATCTCATCTACATTCTCATTTGCCTTATGTCTCCATCCCCCAGGCCTCCCTCTTCCCATGTCTAATGTCCTCTACTCTCAGGTTCCTCCTGTCTTTTTTCCCTCCATCAGCTCCCTTCTTCTTTTAACCTTTCATTTTACACATATGAGATAAAACACAAGGTACTTGTTTTATTTTGTTCAACATGCTGTCTTCAACTTCTATCCATTTCCCTACCAATAACATGATTTCATGATTCTTATGACTTAATAATGCTCTCTTGTATATACATGCTGTGTTTTCTTCTCTTGATAGATACCTAAGTCATTCTATATCTTAGCCCTAATAAATAACAATGCAACAAACATGCAGATGTAGGTACTTCTTTCCTATGCTGGCTCGTCTCCTTTACACATGTATTCAGGAGTGGTATATCTGAATCACATGGCAGTTTTATGTATATTTTTTGAGAAATCCCCATAACTGATTTCCATAGTGACAGCACAAATTTGCATTCCCATCACTGGTATATAAGGATACCTCTTTCTCCATATCCTTACCATAATTTATTTATTTGCTTATTTTATTGTTTAGTTGTTTTGGTAATAGCCATCTGCCTGGAGTGAAATGGAGTCTCAGTGTAGTTCTGATTTATGTTTCCATGACACCTTATGATGTCGGACAACTCCTTATGTACTCATTGCCCCTTTGTACTTTTTTTGAGGGTGTTTATGTCATTTGCCTATACTTTTATTGCCAACTTTTTACTTATTTATTCTTTTACTAATTTTTAAAGTTTTCTATACATGCTGTAGACATTGAATATCTGTCAGACTATTTGACTATAAACAGAGTCTAGAGATGATGAAAATACTGAGTCTTTTCAGGTCTTTAAGCCAAAGTCATGTCTGCCCCTGCTTTGGGTAGTGTACCAACCAGAAAAGGAAAGAACATTGGAAGGAAAAAATGTACTGGATTCTGTATTTCTTCTAAAATTTTAAACACTGTAATCCTTTAAAGAACTTTCACAAAATTGTTTATTCTGCTCTAATGACAAAAATATGCTCTTAAAAACAGAATATCCATGAGCTACCATTGGAAAAAATGAATTTATTTATCTGTTCTAGTTGACTTTCTCTGGCTTGACGAACATCACAGCAAAAGCAACTTAGGAGAAGACAGTTGGTTTGGTTTACATGTCCAGGTCACAGTCTGTCACTGAGAGGAGTCAGGGCAGACATGCAATTGGTATTCATGCAATATTACCTCCAGTACAGCAGAAATCACAGAGCAATGCTACTGAATGGGTCCCTTCCAGCATATGCTCAGTTCCTTCTTACACAGCTCAGAAATACCCACGTAGGGGGACTAGACTGCCCAGAGTAGGCTGGGCCTTCCTAAGTCAACTAATAGTCATGACAATCCCCACAGACATGCCCCCAGGCCAATCTTTTCTGGCCAATTCCTCAATTTAGACTTCCTTTCCAGTTGATTCTTGACTATGTCAAGTTGACAGTTAAAACTAACTACAAGATCTAAATTCATAAAATACTAAAAGGTAGTAGAGTATAATCATGCTGTCCAAGTCCTTGATTTCATGGCAATAGAAACAACATTTTTAGTGACATTTGTTGTGATCTTGGAATAGTTGACGGGTGCAATTTTCATTGATACAGTAGTTTTGCAGAAAGTTCTGTTTTGTATATGAAAGAAAATATTTACAACACTTGTTAAAGGGTGGTAAGTAAGACTTTATTCAAGCCCATCAAGATAATTGTAGGGCCACAGTGATGGTATTTTTTCAGTTAGGGAGCAAGCTCATCCCTGAGCAGAGTATGAGCAAATACTCATTTATAGCTAAGGAGGAACAGGGTGAGGGTCAGTGAACAGAAAATTACAAAGAGGAACTATGTAAGGTACATGTGTATGTGTGTGTGTGTGTGTGTGTGTGTGTGTGTGTGTGTGTGTGTGTAAGGGAGTTTCTGATGAAAGTGACCTAAAGAATTCATGCTGGACAGACAGGCTGTGGTGTGGGGTGGGCAGAGACTTCAGAATCACATAGGGGGTTGTTTACTAAAACCAGCTTTTAAATCACCGAGATGCTTAGACCATTCAGGAGCCTGACTAAAACACAGGAAAGCAAGGAATCTTTGCCCAATGCTACTTTTCTAAATAAAACATTTACCTTAATAAATGCTTAGTAATAGGTCTATCTTTGTATCAATTTACTATTCCCAACACCTAACTGGGTAGCATATACTGAAATTCAACTCAGGTTCTATCTAGGAGACCGCTTTGTAATCTTAGGAAGGAAAATACACGATTTAATTTCCCTGCAAGGGGTACTTTAGCTGGTACCGGCTGATTTTGTTTTTCATGGACTTTCAAGAAAGCATCCAGGGTTTTAGAATTTGATAGAAACTGTCCTCAAGGAAATGGTTGGTCATTCTGTAGACATGCCCAGGTTATTATTCCTCTGCAGAGTGCCCATTTTTACATGCCCCTCCTTCACTGCTTTAAAGTTCACTTCCAGGAGGCCTTCCTAAGCCACCACAGCTAGTATACTCTCTTTTGAACTTTCTCTCAATGGTCTGTAGATCTTTTCTCAGCACTGATTAACCTCTCTATGATTAGTGATTGACAGCGTGATCGACAACCTCTGGAGACAGCTTGGATTGTCACAACTGGTGTAATTGCTTTATATGTGTAGAGGATGAGGCCTGAAGCTGCCTGTCTAGTGCACAGGATAGACCCCAAACCAAGAAACCGGGGTCTAAATGTTCTTGCTTTTTACATGAGGTTACTACAGTGGCCAAGTCTGCTGTTCTCACTAGATTTTCTAGTATGTAAACATGACTGTGGGATTTAGTAGGCATTCAGTATATGGTTATTGAATTGATTCACTAACTGAATGGATAAATGAAGTCACAAATGAAAAGGATATCAACCTAGTATATTATAATAATATATGATCTGCTTTTAGCTGTAAAGTCAAAATAACAGCTTTCCTTTGGAACTAGAGAATAGCATGTCAAGTTGACTACAGCAGCACACTTTTCAAAGTTTCGGTCAGCAGAAGTAATATTAGAACATGTAAAACTTAGAGCCCATACACATCTCTGATGAGATGGCCCTCAGCTTATTGATGAGGTTATATGATCAAGCTGTCACTGTAAATTGAAAACACAAGTTATCCTGGCAGCCTACTCAACAGCCTAGCTTAACTTGGATCGCTGTAGGGTGGGGGTTGTTTTCTCCTGGGCTTGTGGGGTGGACCAGGAGCAGCTAGCCATTTCAAGAGAGCATCACACTAGGTTGTTGATCTAGGGAAAGTTCATTTGTTTCTACTGAGTGTGTACTTTCACAACACAGAAAAGCTAAATTATCCTAAGTGTAGCCGGGGAAGGGGAAGGGTCGTCTCTACATGCAAATATTCATCTGAAGATTACTCCAGAGTGTTGAACTGCAAATGTGGAACGCTGTGTTCATTCTTGCCCTCTCCAGCTGTTGCTTATATGGAGGGTAAAAGGAGCATCCCATCAACCTGCTGGTGGACGAGTAAAAGAATCAGGTGCAGCAAGCATGCATGCACATGCACAGACTGACCCCAAGGCCGTCTCTTACACCATGCCATGGTCCTCACTAAGTTTCCAGAGAACAACTTGTCCTCTGCCCTCTGCTTCTACTGTGCTTTGAACTAGATGTGAGGAATATTCTGAATTGTCAAAATGACTATCCTTCAGCCATGGCATTTGCTACTGAAAAACTAAGGTACAATTTTAGGGCTTCTTTTGTATGTTTTATGATATTATAATCTCATCCTAGTTATCTCAATATATTTAAATTTTGCTTTCCCTTTACTTTATTTTTTAAATACCTAAAAAATCTTCCTTTCTCTTCTATCTTATGTGTTTGATACATAATTCCTTATAAAAAATACTTTGAGAAATAATTTTATCAAAACCCTGTGTGATTATTTTATTGTGCTTATAAATTTCTAGAAACAGAAGTCTATAGCACACTTTAAACACATAACAGTTGATCAAACTGTCTATGCTGTTGATAAACAGCATTTCTTTAGGCCAAGAGCACACTCCATTCAGGATGCCCTTCACCCCCTGTTGGTTTTTGACTCTTATCCATGAAGGTGTCCCAGGGGCTGCCTTGGGCTATCTGAGACCACAGAACTGAAGAGAGCATTAGATCTACGAAATCAATGGTCTCCTGAGTAATGCTGTCTACTTCCCACTTGCTCAACTCAACCTCATCCCGGATCTTACTTGGCCACGCCGAGAACCCATCTCTAAGCTTCGTTTAGTTTATTCAGGTTTGTGGATGCACCTGTGGCTAGTAGGGAATCTCATGTGGTCTTGGTTTAAAAAAGTAACTACTGTGGAGAATTAACAATTTTCAATATATTTTTAATAAAATTGGAGGTTGGGAAGGATGTTGGGGACTGATAAGTGAAATTTACTCACAATATAGTTACTGACAAATCATGGCTATGAGTCTTAATTTTTACAGCTTTCTAATCCGAGGCAGATGTGAAAAAATGGGATATTATATCTATTCCTTTGTACGTTGGGGTGCTCCTTTATAATGCTTCATAAGAATGTTGATGTACCTTATCTTTCTCAGTGGCTACACTTTGTTACATAGATGTATTATAGTTTATTAACCAAGCCAGTATAATTGGACATAAAGCTGTTTGTATCATAAGCATTATTAAATTATGACTAGTTCATTTGTAGATGTATGTTATAGATAGATACAACATTAAACAGCTTGATTCTGTGATCCAAAGCCAGGGCATTTAATGACTTCAATTTAAAGCGCTCTCTCTCTCTCTCTCTCTCTCTCTCTCTCTCTCTCTCTCTCTCACACACACACACACACACACACACACACACACACACACAAAGAGGGAGAAACATAATACATATGCAGACCGATATAGCTGGAGTGTTTTATAATATACAGTTACGTGAACAACAGTTAAATACTTCATGTTTGTGTCTAGAGAGACAACTTGAAGGAAATTAAACAACACATAGAGCCTAATTTGTTCGTGTATATGGCGTGCATCTAATCTAGCTGAGTAGCATGAAGAAAATGCTAAAAATTTAATATTATACTAGTTTTGCATCTTCTTGACCACAAATTAGTATGGAGATTTTTTTTTTTTCTTTTTAAAGCAGAGCCTCGGGTTCCTGGAGATTGAATTTCAGTGAGCAAATTGTTCAAAAATTAGCATGCTGCTGTCAGAGCAAAGCAACCCAAGCTGCTTTCTCATGTGCGTATTAGGAAGACCTTTATTTTCAAATAACTGAGAAGGAGGTAGAGATAAAAGAGAAAGGGTGGGGACCGCAAATCCCTATGGAGTCCCCTGAAGTACAGGTGGGACTCGCAAGTGCCGGCTGTGTGAAAGGGGCGCCATTGTGAAGAAACTCTCCTCAAATTTCTCTTCAGCAACAATCAGAGAGACTTAGGACGCAGGACACCCTTTCAGTATTGTCCCTCTGCCACAGCAAATTAAATTCAGCCAGGCTGACTCCATGCTATGTACCACTCTAGAGACCTTTCTTCCTTCTGCCCTCCAAACCCCACCCCAGCTTGTTACCTAGGAGACCGACGGGGCAGAAAAGACAGCAGCCTTGGTGCCACGCGAGTCCCCAGCACAGCATGCTGAGATGCCTTGCTGCTGTTTTAGTACTGGGCTAAGACTCTGGCTTCCTAAGGTTTCTCTCCTTGCTCTCTGGTACAAGGAATGAGGAAAAATGAAGCCATTAACGTTGCAGGCCTTGATATTGCAGACAGATCGTGTCTTGATTGACACACTGGTTAGTTTCAATGGTTCTTACGATAGGGTATTACATTTTTTTTCCCCTTAAATATCTTCGAACTCGGGAAGGACTTTATCTAGCCCATGCCGAGGCTTGTCAACAAAGGCTCTAGGACAGCAGTTCTCAACTCTCCTAATGCCATGACTCTTTAATACAGTTCCTCGTGCTGTGGTGACCCCCAACCATAAAATTATTTCCATTGCTACTTCATATCTGTAATTTTGCTGCTGTTATGAATTGTAGTGTAAATATCTGATATGACCCTATGAAAGGATCATTTGACCTCTGAAGGGGTCATGACCCACAGGCTGAGAACCACTGCTCTGAGAGGTTCCTCTTGTCAGGATCTTTACAACCCTTGATGTGCAGCAGGCACGAGAGGCCAACACACAGCTGAGCTCCTAGGAGGCCTCTCTGGGCACCTGCTTAGTTTTAGTAGTCCGTTCCTGCAAAGCGATGACTTGGATTGCATCTCTTTGGGCTCACAGTAACCTGCCAAGGTTTCAGAACTGCTCCTTCTGGCTGGCCTGGCCTGTCTCTATCACTGTTCCCTCATGGCCCAGTGGCCTTTGGTATCACATGCTAAGATGTATAACAAAATCAAACAAGTGTTTCATTTTGTTCAGATGACACTAAAATGCATTGAGTAAACTAGGCGTGCTGTATGGCCTGCCATGCTAAATTTTCAATTACCTTTCAATACAGTGCTGTCTTTATGATGAAACCCATGGTGTGCTAAAGGAAGGCCGTTCTGACTTGGCTGAATTGGAAAACAGGAAGTGAAAGCAAAGCTCCAGGTACAAATTTCCAACCTGTATCTAAGTCACTCACCCTTCTCTCCAGTAAACCCCAAATGCAAAGAAATTGCCCAAAGGCTTGCGATTGGACGCGGGGCTGCATGTGTGTTGCTCTGTGCACGCACTGTCTGTGGGTAGGATGTCTGTCCAGGGCCCCAGGGTAGGCTCAGCCTTCCTGCACCTAGCCGTCAGTTTCTGTTGGAAAGCAGACACACAAAGCCTCCTTTAACTCGCCCGCAGTGCGCAGTCAGATGAATCAAGCCTGCTGATGGGTAACATATCTGTCCCCAAAGACACCGTTCCTTAAAACATAGAATTAGTTGACTCTGGGTGGAGCTTTTAGCATTTCCAGCATGGAAGAAGGTTTGGCCAGTAGCCCTTCTGTGGATTGTCTCAGTCCCTAGCCAGAACAATCAATTACCAGTTCCCCTTTTTTTGTGTTAAGTCTTAAGTCTTTCTCTGTGTTAAGTCTTGCGCATATTTCCCTGCTTCCTGGGAACTGGGAAGGAGGGCTGTCACTTTCATACTACTGAGATTCCTTAACAGACCGAAGAGGCAGCCGCGAGTGACTCTGCCCTTCAAATACGGGAGCATTGTTTCTTCTCTGCTGATAGCAGGGGAAAGAATCAAATTTGCCGACCAGAGATGCTTATTTATGAATGAAATCCATACACAGCTTATTTCCAAAGGGCTCATTTGATGCACTAACAATGTTAAAGACAAAATAAAGCTGTCATGTGTTTCCTATCCCCTGATCCATCTGAGGATACCATCTCTGGAAGGCCTTTTCCCATATGGTACAGCAACAGGGTAAAAAGGAATCTGTAGAAAAAAATAAAACAAAAACAAAAAGAGATGAGCCAGAGGAGCCAAGAGAGCAAGTGATTAGAGTAGCAGGAGCTGGAGGAGAGCTGTCACAACCAGAGCACCCTTTGTCTGGGGGTACCCCCCCCCCCCCCCCCCGCCAGCTCCTCACCTGAGCCTTCTGTCCCAAGAAGAGTTCTTTCCAGGAAGGGTCAAGTGTTTGTACTCTAGGTGACTGACCTGCTCTGTGGTCCTCTTAGAGGCTGGAGTTCCAGGTTCTAGTCTTAATGCCGGGCTTTCCCACAGCTCGCCTATCCAGAAGAGCTCAAGTCTCACTAGACTCTCCTGTGTGTGTCAGAGTTTCAAGGAAGCTGGCACATCTCCTGTTGAGAGACAAGGAATGATTTTGCTTTTCATGGTAGATGAACCTCATGAATGCACTGGTTTCCACAGGGACAGTGGAGTACTTAACCTTAATGTGCATGGGGTTTACATCACTTTGGAGGAACATGTGCTTAGAGGACACTAGCTCCTGTTGTGAGTTTCAGGGAACTTTTGCTCTGAAAAAAGAAATTACAGTTAGGATACTGGACAATGAGGCAAGCCTGCGCTTTGCTTTGACAGGAGGGTAGGGTTGAGGGTTGTGTGCACTACAGACAGCCTTGAGAAAACAAAGATGAGGGAGGGGTTCCCTTTTACGACAACATTGCTGCTTTGATCTCCGTTTCACTCATTCTGGTTCCTTTCTCATCATTGGACTCCTTGTCCATCTAAAATGCTCTCCTCCTCCTCCTCCTCCTCCTCCTCCTCCTCCTCCTCCTCCTCTTCCTCCTCCTCCTCCTCCAAGGCTCAGCCCTCTCACCTGTCACCCTTCCCACATCTGCATTAACTCCCTTCAAGGACTCAAAGAAATTCAGCATGTTTCTTAAGTTCAGTGTGTTGTTTACATGTTGTCCTTTACACCCAATTGTGAACATCTGGGAGGGATTGTGCACCTTGTTTGTGACATGCATGGTCTTCAGGCAGCTGGTGGCTCTTGAAGTCACCCAACAACACCCTGCCCTATTAAGGTTGTGAAACTTCTGGGGTGTCTGCTCTGCTCTTTGTCAAATGTTCTGTGATATTACTGGGGCTTCCAGGTCTGCATTTCTAGAATTCAGCATGACACCATAGGAGTAGTAGTTGTGTTGACATCATTTGTCTAATGAGGTGATTAAGAACACAATGAGAAACAGCCATTAATTTTGCAGATAGGCGTGTGGCGGGGGGGGGGGGGCAGGGGGGCTAGGGGGGCCAGGGGGGGTGAGGTGGTAATCTATCCTGAGCTACTGTGAGAATGCTCATCTGAAAGGGCTACTTCCCTACAGAGAGCAAGCAGCTCCAACCTTCCACCTCAGTTTGACTTTGAACTCCTTCTGTCAAACGATATTAAAGAATGTATTGTTATGAACATTTGAAAGAGTGAGTTTGGAGGAGCCTGTCTTTAATCAAGTCTGGATGACATCTGGGGAGGTTTGGTGACTGGCAAGCAGCTAGGGGCTTGGGTACATATGTTTCAAAATGGCATCCAATCTTTTTTTTTTTCTTTTTGGAGAAAATTTGAATTTGGTCATGTTTCTTTCCATTTCTGTAAATTCCTGAAATTTCAAAGTTATTTTACTCTACTCCCATTGGAAAAAAGACACATAAGTACTTTCACAGTGAGTTTACGATCACTCAAGTAGATTTTTTTCTTATATCTTTCATAAAGAGATAAATCCAGCCCACTGGATTTATTGAGGGAATGCTGAAAAACAATCTGAATTCTAATGACAGTGACTTTTACAAAAATACTTTTGGCTTTATAGAAATGTTGTACCAATCTTTTATTCATAAAACATATTATTTGGATTTTTATGGAGATTATGCAGATTGTATATATTAGGTAGACCATTTGGGCCAGGTTCATGGAAAATTATTTGATTACTAGTAAAGCTGATTAAAATGATGGTTTTATTTTTAATCAAAAAGTACTAGGGAAAATGGGCTTTTTATGCTTCATAATCTGGAGACACAGTGTCTCTTTTTTAAAAGCTAGGCTTTAAAAAAGACGGTGAAAGACCCTGCTTGCATTAAACTATAGTTACAAGTAGATAATACTGTTTTTGATAATGCAAAATCACCCAGATTTTAAGGCAAATCTTAAAGCCTATTTAAGACTTTGTGTAGGTGATGAGTGGAATCTGAGGTGCTCAAGGGTTTTGATGTATCCAATATGACATAGTTAATTTGGATAAAATTTCTTATAAAACGTCTGACAGCTAACTAGTGCTTAGACTACACTCACACTTCTGCAGTTCTGAGGCAAACAGGACACTTGCCTGCTGTGGAATCCTTTGTCTCAGCCATCTGCTGCTTTAGTTACCTTCTTATCCAAAAAACTCCAGATGAGGAATGGTTTGATTTTTATTTTTCTTAAAATGTAGACTATTTGCACATACATAAGAAGGCATCTTGGGGCTGAGATCCAAGTTCAAACACAAATTCCCTCATACTTTACGTACATGTGTCTTGTACACACAGTCTGAGAGTAATTTATAGACTGTCTTTATGCACACGACAATGCCTGTCTGTACTCAACCTCAGTCATGATACTGTGTACTTCTGGTCTCATTGCGGTGCTCAGAGGATTTCAGATTTGGGATTTCAGAATTTGGCTTCCAAATAAACATTTGCCAGTGTTTATCAGTCTAAATTGTTCTAGGCAGTAGCCCAGGCAGCTCTTAAAATGGCTCCATGTATGAGTGAGAGGGAGAGTCGTGGGAGGAGGGACAGAGTCAGATGAGAGGCTACTGGCCATGGCCAGCTGAAGTAGCCGCTGAAGACAACTTTGCTCAACTGAGTAGCATCAAAAAACATTGAAAATACTTAATTGTGTACTGTTAAATAGTAATTGGGATTTTGCATATTCTCAACACAGAAGAATGACATGTATCTGAAGTGATGGATATGGCAGCTACCTGACCTAATCATTACACATACATGGTCATATTCTACACTGACGATATGTACAGTTACTGTCAGTTAGATGTATTTTTTCATGTTGAGAAATTACTGTGTTTTCAAACTCTTCTTGGGGTATTTTAAAACACAGTAATACTTCTGACAATTATTTTTACTTAAAAAAACTATATGCAACATTGAAAATGTTACAAATTGTTGTTTCATTGAAAATAATATTAAAGGAAAAGCACCCTTTGACCTAAATATGTTCCTCCATTGAGCTGTTCTGAGGTTCAAGATCATTGAATTAGTTCATTTTGAGCCCATGAAGAGATGCTATTTTGATAATAGATAACATTGATTACCAACAAGGGACATATATTTTGAAAATCTGTAATGGATAAAAAGGAATCATAATTATTTCTTAAAACAATTCTTAATACCCATTTGATAGTAGTAACTTAATATCAAACCATAAAAATGGAAGTCTGTTACCTTCTGTGATTTCCATTACAGGACTATGGGCTTCTGGCTCCTTTTATATGCCCATAGTATAGGGCATATACAATGTAGAACCTGCTAATACAGGGGTCCTCCCACCCCTGGATGTGTTACCTGCCTGGAAGGTGGGTACGTGCAGTGTTGTGAAGAATGCTCGGCACGAGGACAGGGACATCTTCCTCGATGTGGTGAAGATAGCCTGAAAATGACACTTACTTTTCATTTTGATATAAAAATCGAATTATGAAGATGCAAGTATTTAACAACTAGAAACTTGGAGGGAATTACTATCTAAAACAGATGAAGAATTACAGGAATATAAACATCAGCGCTCAAATCAGTAACCCTTGTAGTAATTACCCTTTAATCATCATTAGGGTCAAGCTTGGGTCCCAGTCACAGACTCTGGCCAGGTATTAAGTTCCAGTGCTGATTACTACTCAGTAGGATTTCGGCCATTTCTGCTTGTGTTGAGCTAACTGGTCTAGTTAAGGCTGAGGAAGAATTGCCATCTACAGCCAATGATGCTTTCCTTCCTCTTCCGCTGGCCCCTCCCCACTGCTGACAATATGGATGTTATGATGATAGCTTTTGACAAATAACGAGCCCTATTGAAATGATGTGCTCTAGTTTCTCTTCCTTATTTATTGACTTTCAATTAAGGTTGAGTAACTTATTCTTACATAGCTTAGAGTTTCTTTGGTTTTAAATGGATTTCGAAAAGTTCATACATCACTACTGTAGTCACATCATTTTCCCATCCCTCCGCCCCTCCCTCTCCATCCTCCAGCCCCACTCCTGTCCTCGCCTACCTCCTTTCAATTCATGGGCTCTTACTTTTAGTTATTATAATTACATTTTTTATACACCTTTAGTGTTGTTCAGATGTCTATGTGTTTAGGGATGACCACTTGGGGTCAGATAATCTGTCGGGGGCTTTTATGGTTGGAGAAAATTGAATGTGCTGAAATTTAAACAGCAATATCATCCATCTTGCTGTCTATCCACTCTTTGGAACTTGCTTTAAAAAACAGACCCTGTGCCAGGCAGTGGTGGTGCACTCCTTTAATCCCAGCACTCAGGAGGCAGAGGCAGGTGGATCTCTGTGAGTTCAAGACCAGCCTGGTCTACAAAGTGAGTTCCAGGAAAGGTGCAAAGCTACACACAGAAACTAAAAAAAAAATAAAAAATAAAAAATAAATAAAAAAACACAAAACACAAAACAAAAACAAACAAAATGAAAAACAAAAATAAGCAAACGAACCAGGCCCTGTAACTCGCTGTGGAGTCTAGGCTGGTCTCAGTGCATGTCGCTTGCACTGCAGCCTCCAGGCTTGACCTGGCACGCCTGGCTGGAAGTAAAGAAGGCAGACTCCTTTTATCTCAAAGTTGTGGAATCAGAGTTGAAGTTGAATTATACACATGAAGGATGTACAAATTATCCATTTGGATAAAGTATTTGAAGTCAGTAGGTTAGAGAATGAAGGGATTTAGGGAGGGAATTAATGGCAAAACAGCAATTATTGGAAGGCCGATTCCATCTCTCAAGGGAAAATCCAGCCAGTGCCTAGAAGACAAAAAGATTTAGCTCGTGAGAACAGGAACAGCCCAAAACTGGATGTGTCAGACAACTGTACCTGGCATATGGCCATGGAATGATGTTTAATCACTTGTCATGAGAGGCAGCAGTAAACCTCTGCCCTGAGAACCCGGAGCAAGTGAACGGAGATGGTACAATTAGAACCATACAGTCATCCTTTCTAGTCTCTCCTGCATTGCTTTAAAAAAAAAGAGCTCACCAAAGGGATGGATGTGAATTCTGCATGTGAAGAGTACAACCATGGTAAGTGCTACAGCTTAGAAAGGAACTGCTTAGCAGGGGCTGGAGAGATGGCTCAGTGGTTAAGAACACTGACTGCTCTTCCAAAGGACCTGGGTTCAATTCTCAGTACTCACATCTGTCTGTAAGTGCAAGATCTGACACCCTCACACAAGTATAAATGTAGGCAAAATATAAGTAGATAGATAGATAGATAGATAGATAGATAGATAGATAGATAAACTGCTTAGCAGAATCTATCATTACCTTTGAAAGAAAATTTCTAATATGCGTAATGTCTAAATATAATGAATTAGTACACATAGTATATGAAAACTAATATGGTCTATGCTATTTACATAACACATTTGCTTTTAGGTAATGTGCATTTGGGTTTGTCATCTGGCATCAAACTAGATTTCTTTCCAATCTGTCATGGCGGCAGCTGAGCAGCAATCTAACTTTATCACAGCTTCTTTCCTACCTTCATCTGAATGCTTTCTCACTGAGAAAGCCCTACATGCATTCCCAGTGCGGGAGGCCAGGTTGTCTTGGTCAATGGTTTTTCCTGTTGCCAGCTAATCCCTCATTATTTGGAGGTCTCTAGAGACAAACAGAATCCCTCCAGTTCCTGGTGTTTTCTATCATTTCCTAAAACCGTTTAGTACTTAGCACCCAGAAAGTTGTCCATTAAATTAGGATGGAAAAGGAATTCCATAGCCTGTCTTTTCAGCCACTTTAGCCCTGGATTTAAACACTGGCATGATAGAGTGTAAACTCAGACTGTCTAGGCCACAGACACAGCAGCAACATTTCTATAAAGATGTCTGTCCCTCCTTGTCACTCCCCTAGATGTGATAGGACAACTCAAGTCCATGTACAAATGAGAAGAACAGCAGGTTGATTTTTCTATCTCAGTCAAATGTTCTTTTAAAGTCATATGAAAGCCAACTAGCCAACTGATGGAAAAGCAAAGTGCCCTGTCTTAATTTAAGCTACAATAACGAACTAATTCCACCAACCAAACAGTTCAGTAGCCACAGGCGTGTAAACTCACAACATGTAGGCTGGAAGGCCAAGGTTCGGTCAGCACCTCGGTCTGTCGATGGAGGTCTTGGTGCATCCTGGGGGACAGCAGGAGCTCTGGGTTCTTCTGTAGAGTCTCTAAGGGCACTAATCACTTTTGCTTCATGAATGTTCTACACTCTTAATGGAATCATCTCTAAGTACCGCAGCCTGATATCACAATGATGAAGGGTTTACACACGAATCCAGGGAAGCCACAAACATCAGAGCCACGTTGTGCCTTCAGATAGAAGCTTTTCTTTGGCAGGTGCTGCCTGACCACCTACTCCCTCAAATTCAGTTTGTTTTACTTGGGGTGGAAAACTGGATTCTTATACTCTGTTTCATGTGTATGTCTATGTCAACTCTTTTTTTTCCTTGAGAGCCGGTGTTATGTATCATTTTAATGGATTTTACCCTTATTACTATTAGCTGAGTAAAAACTGTAGGATATGATCTTGGAAGTTATCTGGTCAGAACGTGTCTTCTGCCATGCTCATGCCACTGGAAGAAAGGAATATTTGTCTTTTAATGATTTCACGTAAGCAAAAAAGGTCGTTTCTTCCTTTGGTTCCAAATGAAGTGAGGGATCTCAGTCAATTAGATTTACTGACTAGTAACTGGTAATTATACCACAGATAATAAGAGGCATCTAAAATAGCATTAAAATCAGCAGGTTTGTTCCATATCTAAGGCTCTCCTGTGTAGATTGTTAGAGAGGACAGTGCTCATATGAGGAGTAGGGTAAGAAAGAATTGCCCCTAATTATAAACATTCTCAAGAAAATGAGTACCAACACAGAGGCAAGCTGGCTTTGCTGGGGTTAACGTGACCCTTGTCATCTCCATCCTCAGACTTAGGTGCCTGCTTTTTAGCCCTGGTGACAGCATGTTTCTGGGTCAGCTGAGAAAGCTCCTTGTGCGGAACCGGAGGAGAAGCCCAATGGGGCCGTGCCAGCTCATGGATGGGAAAATAAGTTTGCATATAAAATACAAAACCATAACTAATTAACACCAGGCAGGTGGTCCTGGTGGAAATTTAAAATTCAAACCGGGTCACCAGGGAATATAGTCTTGGCAGATGAAATTGTAGCTGAAATGATTCCCCCAAACCTGCCAATGGAGCCTTGTGCCAACTGCCCCTTCCAAAAAGGCTTCCTGTGCCAGTCAGTTCTGGGAAAAATCGAGCCAAGGACAAATGACTGCAGTTCTGAAAGGGGATACGATTGCATTAAGATTTGGAGGCGTTCAGATCTGTAAGAAAAGTGGGAGCCTGGATGTGGCCCCACGTGCACTCATTAATAGCTGCAAGCTATGGGGAGAACGGGGTGAAGGTTTGCTGGAAGAAGTTGCAGTTGAGAAGACAGGAAATATTTACACCCCCGTGGAGTGCCAGAGCGAAGCAGACGCAATGAGAGTTGAAGTGTGTGAGTAACAGCCAGAATGTGCCGAAGTGTTGAGAGTGAAAAGGAAGTTTTACTGCCAAAGGACCGTCAAGAGAAAGCAGGCTGAGAGGGTGAGGTGAAACAGAGAGAAAGCGCTCGCAGGAGGTGTGATTTCTCTCTGGGGGCCGCGAGGACGGCTCCGCAGCCTGCTTGCTTTTCCTTCCCCAAGGAGTACATAAAAGGCAGGATGGCAGTCCTGGAGGGATCTCTCGGAGACAGTCTGCCTCAGGGCCCTCCTTTTATAGCCAGGCAGGCTGCGGATGGAAAGTGTCTTGCAGAGACCCCCCTGTGAATTATCTAGCAGAGTCCAGAGGAAACACAAGTCTCTGCCCTTCCCACTTGGTGACTTTACTACCTGGAGACAAGAAAATGTTGGCATTGCTGCTCGTGCATGGGTTCACTGTGCTTGAATTTAAACTAAATGGCAAACAAAGGCCTTGAAGGGAATTGGAGCTTATACAGCAGTGAAGACAATGGATGGAGAGTTGCTCATGAGCAGATGTGAAGTCGAAATTAGTAGGTTTTAAACAGCCAGGACTGTGCTGTGGACCGAGCATCAGTTTGGTGGAAAACGGCTGAAAAAAATCAGCATGCTTGTCATAGGAACTAGAAAATACATGACCATTTAAGCATTAACCCCACTACTAAGAGGGAGCTAGTATTTTGATACTAACTGGTTTTCCTAAAGTATATTTTGTTTTGTAAAAATTAAGAGCTGAGTATGGTGGCACACGCCTTTAATCCCAGCACTTGGGAGGCAGAGGCAGGTGGATCTCTGTGAGTTCGAGGCCAGCCTGGTCTATAGAGTGAATTCCAGGACAGCTAGGGCTGGCTGTTACACAGAGAAACACTGTCTTCAAAAACAAACAAACAAACAAACAAAAATTAAGATCATTACATGTGTAGCAATTAAGATAATTGTATATTGATAATATATAAGATCACTTAATATGTGAAAAATAGGTTATAATTGAATTAGTTTTATATAATAGAGTAGTCCTTTTTTTCAGGGAATTGTGGGAGTTCTGATGTGTTCTGTCCGTACCCTCAGTCATTCCCATGTGAGGGTCTACTTGTCTGGCTTGATCCACACATCACCCAGCTCCAGGCTTCAGTTCTTTCCCAGTCTCTTGGTCTTTCTGCCTCTCAGGATCTCTGTGTGTTCCTCTCTGTGGGACTTGTCCATTTTATTTCCAGTCATCCAGGTTCCTAATAAAGCCTTCATGTTGAAATATCATCCCCAGACCCTCTTGGTTTTTACCCAGAGTTCTCTCTGCTGGCTGGAGGGGGGTGCAAATGCAGAGGGAGAGGGGACTCATTGCTCATAACTCATTATTCACCAATAAAGATGAAATGTAGGTGTTTCACAGATGAGAACCAGCTTTGCTCCCTGAAGTGAAGCCTTCCTCTCTGCATTCAGAAAATAACCAGGATGTTTCTAGTACTCAGTCTCTGTCCAAGAACCTACTTCCTTTGTAAGAAACAGCCATTATTAATTATTCCCATTTTGTTTATTTAATAACCACATTTCTCCCTTTGCTTTCCTCCCTCCAAACCATTTCATGTACCCCTTCCAACTCTCCTTCAAATTCATGACCTCTTTTCTCGTCAGTTGTTGTTGGATGCAGTTAATGCAACCTGTTGAGTCTGTATAATGTTCCTGGTGTGTTTGTTTTTAGGGATGTCTGGCCCAATCAGTTGGTGTGCTCTCCTCTCAGGAGGGCCACCTCTCTCACTCCCAGCTTTTCTTAGTTGTCCAGAGCTCTTCATATAGGGTTGAGGCCTCGTGGGCTTTCCCCCCTGCAGACCGGCATGTCCAGTGGTATCCTTCTTGTTCTGCTCACATTTGGGCAGACGTATTGGTGTATAGCTCCTGACATTACTAGGAGACACAATCTCACAGCCAACTCCTTGATCCTCTGGCTCCTACAATCTTCTGTCCCCCATTCTCCAACGTTCCCTGAGCCTTAGGATAGGAGTGTTTTGTACATGTGTCCATTGGGAGTGGGCTCCATAACTGCATATTGTAGTGGTCTGAGCCTGTTGCAAAGAGAAGTTTTGGTTTTTTTTTTTTTTTTTTTTTTTTGATAAGGGTAAGGAGTAAACTTATGTGTGATATAAGGTCAAGTATTTATAGATTGCTGTTAGCAATTCCCATTTTAACACTACTCACTTCTGCATTCGATTCTTGTTTTATTTTGTTTTTCAAGACAGGGTTTCTCTGTGAAGCCCTGGCTGTCCTGGAACTTACTCTGCAGACCAGGTTGGCCTTGAACTCAGGGATCTGCCTGCTTGTGCCTCCCAAATGTGGCTACATTACTTCTTAATTCTCTTTTTATTCCTAAAACCTCATAATTGTTCTCTTTGGATTTACAGTCCTCACCTTGGTGTTATTAACAGCTTCTTGGTAATGATAACCAACACTGTGGCTGTTTGTAGCTAGTAGTTCCTCTAGGAACAATGTCAAATGGGCTTTGTTATTGTTAACGGTGAGGACAGTATTTAATTGTAATACTTAGAAAGTATACCTTGTTCCATGATCAGTATGTACATATGAAAATACTTGTTTTCTTTCACCTTCTGTTTCAAGTTAAATTTTATTAATAGTAGTGAACTTTGTATCACAGAATGGAAGGCATAAGATCACAAAGAAAATGAAAGAGTTTTACCAAATTGGAAGGGGGATTTTATTGTTGTCCTTATTTGGAGAATTTTGCTTCTAGGAGATGGATAAGGGTATCAGATGGGCCAAGTGTGGACTGTTGGTTGTTCTTTGGTATGTTTGCTTAGGGTGTAGTCCCCAGGGGTTCAACCCAACACCAATCTGTATGTTGCTGCAAAGGTGTTTCATAGATGCGCATAATGCATAGTTGCCCTTGATAAGGGATTATTATCCGTAGTCTGAGCTTATGTCTTTGTCTGTGTTATATGACTTTAACATAATGCCACAGACTGAGTAACTCATAAAAGAAAGAAAATTAGTTCAGTTGTGGAGGCTTGGCTTGTCAACATCAAGATGGCAGCAACTGTCTGGGGCCTTGACCCAGGTCATCACACAAAGGAAGGTGGAAGATCCAGTGAACCCGAGAGCAAGAGGGAGCCTATCAAAAATCCACTTGCTTTGGATAACAGTCTCCTCATGGTAATCCACACACCATCTCGAGAAAGCATTTGTCTACTCATGAGAGCAGATCTATCATGACCTCATCATCTCTTATTGGATGCCGCTTTCCAACACTGGGGCACTGGGAATTCAGTGGCCAGCCATAGTAGCATGATTCAGTCAGATCTGAGACTTGCCTAAAAGGAAGACATTCTTCCTGTGGACAGCAGCTTAGGTCATGCCCTGGCCTTTAGGTTGCCCTTCCCAATGGCCTACACTACGCATTTCGGACTGCATCACCAAACCCTATGTCCACATATGGTAACTCCTTTCAATAAGTCTCACAATATGCACTTATGGCTGGTTCTCTTCTCTAGTTAGACCCTGGCTGATGCAACTCCCTCCAGGAGGTCAGGTGGTAAGTGCCAGAGGCAAGGCTGCTCTTTAATACTGTTCTATGTCTTCCTGGGGATGGGGGTCTCTGCCTAATCCAGCGGTCCTGGGTCTGTCAAGGCTCAGCATGGGGTTACACAGCTGGTTATATGTAGCTATGAAACACTGAAATCTTCCAAACAGCTTAAGAGTTAGCCTGGTCTCTTTGACTTATTAAGTCATCACGGTTGTATTTTTTTTAATCACTTAATCCATCGAAGTAGACATGTATGAGAGTTTCAGGATGTTAACTTAGCTTGAAATCAAAGTGGTGTGTGTGTGTGTGTGTGTGTGTGTGTGTGTGTGTGTGTGTGTGTGTGTGTAGTTCAATTTGTGCTCATTATTTCACTAGAAATAACCATGTACTTTACGGGGAGACTTCCAGTGGATCTGGTTCCTGAAGAGAGTGTTCCTCAAATTCACTACCCTGGTGGGGATCCTAAGTTTCAAAAGTGGGATTTGAAACATCTCCTCCTTTAAACTTTATTAGACACTCTGAGAGAGGATCCCTACTGAAGACTAGTAGGTCAGGTGTCTAAGCAATGGATTTTTTATTTCTCTAATAAAGGAATCCCTCTTTGTTAGAAAAACAATTTTATATCTCGCTTTCCACCTTAAAATAAGGCTTGTGGATTAGATAGCCAGCCTCATACATGTTAGAAAACAGCAGCCACAAGGTATAAAAATTAGACAGGAAGGTAGCTGGAGCTAATGGATGTTTACAATGCCTGTTTCTGAATATAAGTGCCTGGATGTGGGCATGTGAGAAAAATACAGTGGTGGAAATGTGGGACTCATCCAGGAGACCCTGTTGATGCCACAGCCATCAATGTGGATTGGACAGATACATTGTACTAGTGGTGTGGCTGTTCTGAGGACTGATACAATTAGTGATGTGGCTTTCTGACAGAGAGACTGATTCTTGGAATACCTCAGAATAAAAATCACCATTCTCCTTTGATTTGCATGGTGGTTTGCATTTCAGGAAAACACTGGATATTCAGACAGCCCCAAGTACTGTCTGTTAAAAATCAAGTTAGATTACAGGCTCAGAGAATTTAAATATGTTTCTATAAGTGCCAGAAGACAGAGAATGTTACTCATCCTGAATCCCCCAAAGAACACTTAGCGCATAGTAGGGAGTTGGTATATATTTTTGAGTGTGTGTGTAAGTTTTTCTTCTCCATGAAATGAAGCCAGACATCTGAAACTTGTGCAGGGTAAGGGGCAATTATCCACTGTGCAGCACTGTCCCAGACACCGCAAAAGGACACATATCTATCACCCTTCTCACCAAAGGCTGTAATGTGCCTAATTATTGTGAGACCCTGAAAGCCACAGCCACTAACTTCTAAATTACTCCTTTGGGGTAATACTGTTTAGAACCACAAAATCAAGTAATGATGGGGGCATGGTGTCTATTAGATTCCTGGGAGAATGTGCTCACAAAACAATGTCCCAGTCAGTGGAAATGAGACAGACCTGTTTAAAGGACTGTGCTCTGAACTATGTGTCCAATGGTGTTGATGGAGCACTGGGAAAGGGGGTGCTGCTTCATGTTTTGAGGGATATGGGATGCAAGGCACAGCTATGCATAGCTCAGGAGAACCTTTGTGGGAATAAGAGGGCCATGTCTGCTCTGGCTGTGTATCTTAGTCCCTTGTTAAACTGCTACAGCCAAATACTTGACAGAATCATTTGAAGTTGCGACAGTGTAGCATGGCTTCTGTCTTCAGAGGGTACAGACTGTTGTCCCTTGGCCCCATGCATGTGGACAGGATGTCATGGAAGTGGGAGTATACAGTGATTCCCTCTCACGTCTATTCAGATGGGAAATGGAGGAAAGGGAATACAGGAAGAGGCCAGGGCATGACACAGCTGTAAAGACATGCCTCCAATGACTTGTTCCCCCAACCTAGTCTCATCTCCTATCTAATAATGCCATAATATTATGACTCCATTAAGGGTAAAATCCACTGATGAGGTCCTCTCTCATGGTCTCTGGAAATGCCACCACAAATACACCCAGAGGTATGCTTTTCCAGTTACCTAGGCATCTCTTAATTCAGTCAGGTTGATAATGAGGACTCACTATCAACAGTGGACCAGCTAGAGAAACAGTTCTGTGTGGTGGCTGAAAGGGCCTGCAGCCATGCCATGTGACTTGGTGAGGTGCTCCAATGGGGTCTCCCAGCCTGCCTGCTCAAGTGCAGCCTTGTAGGGCTCCCTTACGCACCCCTTTGGTTGTCCAGCAACACAGAAGTGTCATGCTAGGACAGAAAGACAGATTCCAGACTGAATGAATGCTTAGGTAGGTCACAATGGCATAGATAATTCTAGAAAGTTAATTGAAACCTAGTTAACTTATGAGACTCTCAGATCCTCAGAAGAAACACAGAGCAGGCAGACCCTGTATCGCATACTGTCTCAGATATATCAGTTACTGAGACTTCCACAGCAAAATACCACAGATCAGGTATAACAGAATTTCTCTTGCTCCCCTCGACCCCCATACTGAAGTCTAAGCGTTCAAGCTTGCTTAAGGTTAAAGTGACTGTGAAATGGTTTCTCTCTAAGGGCTGCTGATAGTTACTTTTTATTGTTCCCATCTTCCCATGGCCTTTTCTCCATCTCCATGGTGATGGGGGAGGCTTGGCAGAGTAGCTTGTCCATGTGGCAGGAACATGACCCCAGCAGTGCTGGCATGGTGGTAGATCAGGATGCAGAGCAAAGTGGCTGAACTTGGGGTAGATGGAACCTTTAAAGAGCCACCCCTAGTAACCTACCTCCACCAGCAAGATTACACTATTTCAAAGCACCACAGCCTTCAATATGCCACAGTTGGGGGCCATAGTGTCCAAAACTATGTCGGGGACATTGCAGAATCAGACCATCACAGACACCAGTTTAAATGCCAAACAAATATTGGCCCCAATCCCTGCTGCTACTTCAGTGACATTTCTGTTACCGCAGTCCGTGGACGTTGTGGACGGTCCTTCATCCATGTTCAGAAAGTGGGAAGTACGCTTTAAATCTTTTCTTTCCTTTAATCATGGCTTTATCAGCCTTGAACCGATGTGGGTTAAAAAGACAGAAGAACAACCCAGACACATGTAGCTGTCACATTAAGTGTTTAATGCAGTTTTATTGGCTCAGACACAAGCTGCAGTAGCAGAGCTACGCAAACGCACACAGAGACTCTATTGTGCTTACTATGCATTCGTCAGACAACACTGTGCAGCGCTGAACACAGGACAGAAGACATACTCGGGGACAAGTCCTCTTCCAGGAGCCTATGGTCAGTCATCTCAGGAAACACAGCAGACGTTTGACTATCTGCTGCCGGCAAGCTCTTCTGCTCTCTTTCCCATGGGTTAAATGAAGGACTACTGTGAACAATACTATGACATGAGAAATCAGAACTCTTGTATTTTTTTTCAAGTAAATTTATTTATTATACATCCTGGCCAAAGTTTACCCTTCCTCATCTCCTCCCAGTCCCTCTCCCTACCCCCCTCTTTCCCACCTACCCCTTAACCCTTTCCCCTTCCACTTCTGTTTAGGAAAGGGCAGGTCTCCCATTATCAACAAAACATAGCTTATCAAATTGCAGTAAAACTAAGCACCTCCCCATGTAGTCAAGGCTGGGTAAGATGGCCCAGTATGAGGTGCAGGGCCCCAAAAGCCAGTAGAAGAATTGGAGACAGCCCTTGCAGAACTCCTGTATTTTAAGTATTAAATGAAAAAGTAAAGAATGCTAGCTTCCAAACAGTTGTCCAGCCCATTCGATACCATGGGCCATGACAATCTGTCATGGCCCCTTGGGAGATCTGAGAAGGGAGAATTCACTTACATCGCATGTGTTAATGGTGCCAGGGTGTTCTGAGGAAGGCGTGGTGGAAAGGGTAACTTTTTATCATTCCACACCTTAAACTAGTGGGTAGAATTTAATCGGGATGAAGCTGTCTGAGAGATGGGGCCAGAATACAAGGCTGAGCCCCAGAGTGGATCTGGGTCTATCAAGGAACTTCATGTCATTTGTTCCCACCAAAAGAAAAGAAATGAAAACAAGTTGCAGAGATCCAGGTGAAACATCTGTGGAGAGTGGATTCTGCGCTGTCTCGGATGCCAGGGAAGGAAGAATTTGCAGCTATTTGTTTACTCTTGAATAAGGAGGCAGTCTGGGAGCTAAGAGGGACCTCTAGCTTCCAAATGGGATACATTTGCTCATGAACACTACTTGAGGGGAAGAGACCAGATGGCATCCCCCACCTCACATGATCGTTATGAGAGTGGCAGTCATCAATGCAAAGCACTGAAACCCAGAACTCAGTGAGAGTCACTACAGTTATCATCAGGTTGAAACCCAGAACCCAGTGAGCAGTCACTACAGTTATCACCAGGTTGAAAGGTATCTTTAAGCTTTGAGATTTTTGGGCAATTGGCTGTGTTTTAGATCATTCTGAAAAGTGTATCCATGAAGAGGAAATACTGTGTGAGATCATCAAGGAACTGACCGACTGATTCAGGGGGAGAGATGAGGACCTGAAGGAAGGGGTACAGATTGCAATCATAGCATGCTGTAGACAAGAACAGTACTGGTGTCTGCCTGTGAATACCAAAAAACAAACCTACAAAGTGTCTGTCCAATGCACAACAGGAACCCAAGTCTTGATCTTTTTCAACACATCAGATACTTAAAGTTCTGAGACAATCCAATACCTCATGGCTCTGTCTTCCTAGGCAGCAGATTCCCTCACTTCAACGTTCCGCCATGTCCTTGGGGGAGGTGGATTCCCCAGAATATCAATGAAGCTTCAGCTGCAAATTTTCTTCAGTGCCATGGAAGCTCTATCACTATTGTGACTCAACCGCTTGGTTTGGGGAAAGTCATGTCAATATGTTAGATCCATTAAAAACCAATAATTACAGCTATGTAGGCCCTTTAAAAAGGGGTTTCCCTAGTACTTCACTGATAATGTAAACCACACAACTACACAGCCTGTCCTTTCTCTCCTTAAGTCATCAGTAGAAATTCATATTTACTGTTGTCCTGCACAATTGCAAGTACCCTAAGGAAGTCTCTTTGATTGCTGACATGTTATCAGTACCATATACCAAGGTTGTATCTTTTTTGTGAGAAGAATAAATCCCACAGCACTGGTTCAGATCCCTTCAGGACTATACCTGGATGCTTTGTGTTCATACATGACCACCACATTTCTCCCCGAGACTCTGGCTGCCATGCCACCACTTCAACTGTTCTGCTCATGACTCATGACTGTCACATAGAACTCCTCTGGAGGACAAAGACAGAGTTGGTGAAACAGAACAGAAAGGTAGGTGCCAGCAGCTCTGGCAGTGAAAGGTCACACTGGGTGGCATGGTATGGCACAAAAGATCAGCTGGAATTTCTGCTCAGAAGCCAAGTAGGAAGTAGGCAAGACATTTTAAGGCAGCCTTGTTATATGTGTGTGTGTGTGTGTGTGTGTGTGTGTGTGTGTGTGTGTGTGTGTGTTCTTCCCAAATGAGGCTGTAGAAATGCAGCAGCCTGGACCAAAAACAAAAGTGAGGAAAATAAACAGACTGGGAAGGCAGGGGCCCATTGTGCCCACAGGAGCCCTTTTCCAGCGGTTCTGTGTTCCAGCTGAAACCACTTACACGTCATTGCAGATGCTGGAATCTGCAAAGGCAGCTAAAAGACGCCCAATGTCCACAGCAGGGGCGTCCAGCATCCCGGGCCCCTCATCAGGCCCCCTCCTGACCATTACCTTAATCAGCTGAATTTCTTCTGTGTGTCAACATCAACGACTAAAATCGAACAATGATATATAGTAGTTTGTCTGTAAACGTTGAAGTGGGAGGTCCCAGGACCTTCACCTCATTTCCTCATTCTCTGAGGCAGCCCTGAGCTCCTGGACTTCATCTTCTGCTGGGCTGTGGGGCATCTTTATTTCCTGGTATTCACTTTGTCCAGTTCTTTTTTATCACGCTCTCCTGAACGTTTGCCTCCTAAGTACCATGGCTGCTACATCCTGTTTGATCTCTTCTCCACTCTTCTCCTGGCTTACTCCCCTAAATCCTTTGCAAAACCAGCAGTGATGCCTAAATGTATAGTTGTCTAATGACCCCAACCCTTCCTCTGTCCCTCGCTCTCAGTTTACCTTGGGAAAGCACACCACAGCCTTCCAACTCCTCCAGTTTCTTCAGAAGTGTCTTCCCTTCTTGTTAGCTGCTGGTGCGTGCCCACCCTAACTGGCGGCCCTTAGTCCCAGTCTGTATAACTGCTGGCACCTGACTCTCTCTCCGAGACAGAGTACCTTAACAATTCCTTAAGGAAATTAGAAGGATGATGTAACTCATTTTGACAAAATCTGTGACTTCCAAATACAGACTCTGCAATACCTTATCCCATGCTGATTTCAGAAGATGCGTGGTGGGGTCCTAGCTGTGGGTCTATTTTGGTAACCTGAAATTTCTGTTCAGGCGGCTGAAAAGAGGCCTGGTAGGGTGCATCAGAAAGAAAAAAACTTAAAGGAAGTGTGCTTATCTTTCTTTTCTCATTGCCCACCCCACTAACCTTTTTCCACAGCACCAGGGCAGTAGCTGAAGAGAATGTTCAGTCATTTAATACCTGAAGAATACATTTAAAAACCTGCAGAAGACATGAGAAGGACAGCACGTGTTCGAGTCTTTCTTCCCCAGCCATCTCTCAGGTTGATAAAGGATAACAAATCTAACATTTCTCTTGGTGCTCCAGCTTGAAGGGATCAATTTAACAAGCTTCTGTGGTTTGGTACCAAGGTCTGGAGAGGTAGCCATATCAAGGCTAAGCATCATGATTTGACCTTGAAATTATACCCCTAATTGGGCACACAAGTGTACTCACAGAGTACTTAACTCATTCCAAGGAATCTATTATCGAGTCAGAAGGCAACTGTGTGTTTTCCTGAGGGTAAAGTCACACAGAACAGAATGCATGGCCTCCTTGAGTGTAATTCAGCATTTAATTGCACATCTAGCCCTCACTGATGGTGTTACACATGCTTGTGATTATGATACATTTGAAAGCACTCCATTGATGAGAGACTCTGCTCCATTTCTGTACAGCACAAATCAGGAAGGGAAATATTCAAAACGTTTAATTCTTAAAGCCAATTGCTTTTGTTTCTCTTTAGTTCTAAGTTCCCTTCAAGTTTCTAGAGAGTTAAAGCAACCACTACCACAGGGAATTCTGCATCTGACTCATATAAAGCACATAAAACGGAATGTAATAACTGTGGGTAGTTTGCAATTAGAGCGTAAGTGAAGGACAGATGTGGTGTCTCACATCTACCCACACTCCCGTCTTTCTCTCACCCACTTTTGCAGGTTGGGAACTTGAGGCATTGAAGCCAAGTCGGAAAGAGCTTTTGGTCAGCAAATGAACATTTCTATGTATCTCTCATTAATTTTCCTAGAAGGAGAATCCTACAGTTCCTTAATTTTCTAATTTTGTGGTGTTCTCCACCCCCCCACACACGTTAAAGTAAAGGATGATTTGTTTTTTTAGAACTTTGGAAACGTGGCCTGATGAGATAGCTCAATTGGCAAAACAGAAGCATGAGGACCTGAAGTCTATCTTCAGGACCTACGTAAAAGGCCAAGAGTGGTGGTGTGTACTTGCAGTCTTAGTGCTGGGGATGTGGAGACAGGAGAATGCCTAAGACTCCCTGGTCAGCCAGCCTAGCCTAATTGATAATCTATAGGCCATTGTTCTAAACAACAACAACAACAAAAACCAAAACCAAAACCAAAAAAACAACAAACAAACAAACAAAAAACAACTACCTTAAAAAATAAGGTGAACAGCTTTTGAGGAAGGACACCTGGCTTGACTTCTGGCCTCTGTGTGGACAGACACACGTACCCACACATACATACATACAAAACCTAATGAGGAATGAGTAGTCATTTCTGCCCACGTCATGTCCCTTCACTATCACGGTCCTTTGGCAGTGTTTTCTGATTGGTGGTGCTGACCTGTAAATGCCACTGTTCTAATATAAAAATGAACTCATTTAGTAGCACAGTGACTTAGCTAGGGTGGAAAAGATGACAAGATGACACTTCGGTCTCTGAACAGAGTAGTGGCACATCCACACATCAACTATGGTTTGCCAGTTACCATGTTCTTCCCAGGGACCAAGTCGGCAAACTAAATCAACACCGTAAAGGACATTCCTTGGGTGCATTTGAGACATGAAACAGTAGGAAGCTTCTGAGATCCACATCATTCAGGAATGTGAGACTTGAACCTTTCGGTCTAATTTCCTTTTCACATTCATCTCCATGGCAGCAATCCCAAACGGAGCCTTTGGAAATGGACTCCTATTGTTCTTATCTCTTCTGCCCTCCTACACTGAGTCCTTTGTATTTGTCTCTAGTCTCTGAGTTTCTCCTGCTAAAGTGTATGAGCCATACATTTACATTTGCACAGCCTGTTTACCAAGCACCACTTGAGCTGAGTTTGTGTAGGTTTTGCATAGTGCTTACATAACTATACCCACACAGTCTCTGCTGCCTCTCCCCTCCAGCTTTTCAGAAGTTGGCTATCCTGGGAACTCTTTTACCTGGTTTTGACTGAGTTTGATTTGACTTGTTATAGTTAACCAAGAATGTTTCACCTAGACATCAACTCAATACAAAATGTCCAGGGATTAATTTGGTAATCTATAAAAGTTTTGAGGTATTTTGGAGAATTACCAAAACCATTAAAGAATTGGGGCCATTTGGCCACTTGTTAATGATCCTCAGAGGTGGGTTTACATTGAGCAAACAATATGTGCTAAATAGTAACAATAATTATTAATTACCAATCTTTTTACAGAAAGAAAGGAATAGAAATTTGGCCACATACAGGTGCATATGTCACGAAGTTCCTGGTAGACTGTGTGTTTCGAAGTGCCAGTGTGGGTGAAAAGGTGTCTTCAGGATAAGAAAGCCTCATACTGAGACCAGGTCTCAAAATCAGAAATTCTAGGATGGGGCCCAGTCATTGCAACTTGTTCTAGGACATTCTTTAGTGGTTGTGATGCCTGTGTTATGAGGAAGAATTGGCCTGGGAGAGGAATTTCTATTCTGGTCTTGCTGGGAATATGCTTCCCCCTGTTGTAAATGTTGTATCTGTGTCTGGATACAGTTTGGAGTTAGAAGGTATGGATTTAATTTGGGACTGTACAAAGGAAAGTTCATGAAGTTGAGCACATTTCTCTTAACTGTTGTTTTCACGTCTGTGTGCTTATTGGGAAGGATGAGATGGCCATGGTGGCCAGTAAGACCCAGAGAGAGTGGATGATCTGTTACACACCAGTTATGATTAATGATCATCAGTGGGGTTGTTCTTGTCCTGCACAGTTCTTGTTCACTGCTATTCAATATTGGAAGAGTCACGGCCTGGTCCTTAGTATAATTTTCAGTGGTGTTGCACTTTATTCCTAGCAACAATGTCGATATTTTGAAAAGTATCTAACTTCCTACAGGAAGGCTCTGTGAAATGCCTCCTGTGATTATGCCCCACATCAGCTCTCCTCAGTCAGGCAAGTGCTCTACCATTGTGCTACATCCCAGCACCACCTCTGTCTTTTTCTAACCTGAATATTGTTATGGCCTCCTCAATTAGAATAAAATCTCTCACCAGGTAGAAGCATGTACATTTGAAAACTTCCTGGATAAAATAATTCTACCTTCCTTTTGCATGAAGGAGAACATGCCAGTTAAAACCCATCATTTGTTATCAATGGACATGCCGTGCTGGATGTGTGTGGTTAGCCCTTAATGGCTGCTTGTGTTGTTTCCAAGCTGTATTGTCAGTTGCTCAAGGGCAGTCTTATCCTGCACATGGATTCGCAGAGCGCTGAGAACAAGGAGCATGTGTGCCAGACAGGTCTCTGGCGCAAGCATGGCTTGTTTACCATGCTGGTTTAAATTGCCTCTTATATGTACCAGTATTTATATGTATGACAACTGGGGGCTGGCTAATTATGTGGTTCTTAGTAGGAACTGAGCTCTGTTGGAAACAGCCCAGTCTCTGCCCACTATTTATAGCCTTCATATGTCCCAAATTTTCCAGTTCTGATTTCAAATATTCTATCCCACTGTCTCCAGAAGTACACTTTATGCTTGTCAGACCACATGTCAATTTATGGTTTCAGACATAGTCACAGTATTATAACTGGCACCCTAAACACTGTATTTTCTGTGAGCTTGGAATCCTGCCTTTTAACAACAAATTAGACATACATAGGAAGTGTAAAACAACCTTTTTATTTTTTAAACATACTTGGTAAGCAACTGATTCAAAGCTTCATCTAATAGCATGTCCAATCTGGGGGTGAAGGACTAACAATAAAGAACGTGAGCCTCATTGGGCTTGATGGGCCAACACCTCTGACACAGAATTCGACCACAGCATGGAAACAAAAGGTTTGGTCATTCTGGAGACTTTCCTATTACTGTAGACTATAGACCTCTGACCTAGATATGCCATGTTACTTCCCAGCCATGGCATGGAGACACACACTTTGAACCAGTAAGTGAGGAAGGGCAGACTTGTAACAGTTTGAAGCCTCAATTTTACTTAGCCACCAAGACAGACATCTCTGTTTCTCTTAACACCTGCTTAGAATAGCATGAGGATAAGGGCATTGTGTGTGAGGTCTTTTTAAAATATATTAGTTAGCACAACTCTTTAATTGCAAGTGATTTCTTCGAATTAGTCATCAAAATGGGAATCTATAAATTTGAGACCCAACCTATGGGCAGTAATTCATGACTAATTCTGGAAAGCTGGTTAAAAGCCTGTGCCTGGGGAGGTCAGAGGTCCCCTGGGGAGGTCAGAGGTCCCCTGGGGAGGTCAGAGGTCCTCTGAGAAGCACCTATGGCTGTTGTTCTGCTAATGGACAAACTGCCTTCTGAATACTTACCTTTATACCTATAGATTTAAAATGTAATACCGCTTGCTAGTTACATTTGTATAGGCATGCTATCTACCTTCTACACATTTATATGCACTATTTTGTTATCATATATACCTTGCTAAAATTGATGTGTTTGGGGTTGGAGAGATGGCTCAGCAGTTAAGAATGAGTACTGCTCTTGCAGAGGACCCGAGTTCAGTTTCCAGCAGCCATAGTCAAGTTTGTAACCACTTGTAACTCCAGCTTCAGGAGTTCTGATAATCTTTTTCTGGACTCTGCTAGCACCCATAATCACACATACACTGCCCCCTTTTATATATATATATATATATATATATATATATATATATATATATATATATGAAATTAAAACCTCCTTTAAAATTAAAAAACAATGATTATGACATGGTACCTGTGTACCGTCCAGTTTGCTGAGACTCAGTAATTAGGAAGCTGGTATGAGATGCTGAAGTGCTGAGCCATATAGCTAGAATCAGAACTCAGGCAGGTGTGATTACATGGCCAGTTTACAAGTCAGCGTTTCTTACACAATTCTTCATTTCCCCAAAGTCTAGCCAATAAGATTGAACTAAAATCATTACCTTTCTGCCTTAAGCTCCTTATTACCTTAAGGAATATTTGTGGGTGCATTTAGCATAATGAATGCCCATTGGCCTTATTGCAATTCTCTGCCCCATGACTAGAACAGGCACGTGTGTGCTTGGGAATGGGTTGCTGGGAGTGTTTAGAGGTGCTATGGAGACATCACTTGATGAGCGTCTGTACTCCATCTTCAAATCTGACACTCCCAATGCCACAGCACCAAGTCATCGGGCTGTGCGTTAATATGTCTTAGGAGACATGAGGGGTGATCCCCCCTATGGCACATATGTCAGTAGGTCTAGTCTAGACAGCATCAGTACAAAAGGACAGTCGCTGGCTCCAGGCAACCGATGATCCTTTTGGATGTGGTAACCTGTGATGATATCCTGACAAAATGTTTACATATTAGAAATGTGATCATTTTTTCTACAGGAAGAATGGTCCTAGGATCCAGAATGGTGCCTCGTCTGAATTTAAAAAACTATTGTGAGTGATTGGATGAGGGATTCAGTGTCTCTCTTTGAAAATTCATTATAGAAACATCAGGGATGGTTCTATTTTCAGAGGTCTCTGGATGCCTCAGAGTAAAACCTGTAAAACCTAGGTATTCTAGCATCTAGTGCAGCCCTCGCACAGAAGAAACATGCTGCAGAGTAGTCTGAATTGTGTGAATATAGTGTCTGAATTATGGCCACTCAGTGGCTTAGAGTAGGAACTGGAATTGTTTTTGTTATGGAACATCTTTAGATGGAAAAATTGTATATAAAATATAGTTGCAGACTTAGCTGTCAGATCAGCCAAGAACAACGGTGTGTGGTTTTCATAGTTACAACAATCACAAATCAGTACTGCTAGAAGCTTGGCTTCATAAATAATGCTCATCACTTCTCTGTGAGGACACATTTGGTGTGGCCTCACGGGACAATGCTGTTAGATTTCATGAGTACGACTTCTAAGCTTCTGGAACATTCTGAATATAGTTACAACTAGGTAATTCAGGATATTCACAGAGAAACTGAGGTAGCACTTAGATCCAGCTGTTAAAAAGAAAATAAAGAATTCGAGCAGTGTCTTGTAGAGTGACCTCCAATGAATCAAGCAGCTTTTGGGGTATTGATATGTTTGTTGTAGAGGAAAATGCAAACACACTGGAAATTTGCAAAAATCATTTGCCAAGCTGTGAGTTAGACTGATGAGAAATGTTCTTCCGTGTCAAATATGGCTGGAATTCCACAAGCATATTGAAGCCCCCTCCCACTGTGTAGCGTTGGGCTAGTGAACTTTGGAATAAATTGTCACAGGAATTGCTGAGACTTCAAGCCAGTGTGACAAAGGCTCCTATGAATAAAGTGGGGTCAGCCTCCCAATTCTTATTTCGTGCACCTGTGGTGTAGCAGAGTGTAGTCTGAATTTCATTCTGCTTTAGTGGAATCGCCTGTCTCCACCTCCCTTGTGCTGATGCGTGCCACCATGCCTGGCTTTCTTACATTGGTTCTGGGGACTGAAGTCTTCAGGTTTGCAAGATTTGCACTTTCCAAATTGTCATGCTGTCTCCTCCGCTCTAGTCACTCTTCAGGAAAGCACTAGAAAATGACCCTGTTCCCCACCCCAGGATAAAGAAGTGATCATTTACCTCAGGTTGGGCTTGACAACTGCTGAATGGAGACACATCCTTCTCGAGTATCCAGTCTTGCGCAGAGGCAGTAACAGGATGGAAGCTCCCTCCTGCTGGTAAACTACTATTCCATCTGGCTAGGAGGACTGGAGGACTGGGAAGTAGAGGGAGGGCACCAGAGGGGAGGGAGATCCATGTGTGCCAAGCTGCTCTGTGCACTGGATTTGAAGTGGGGAGAAGGCAGATGGCTGGTGTGCATCCATCATTTTCATAGCTGTTCTGTCTACCACAAACCAAAAGTTTGGGGTGAGGAAGGCAGATGAGCAAGCAAAAAAAGGAAGTAGAGGTTTAAAGGAAATTTATACTAAATTTGCTTTGGTTCTAGGAATGGGAATGAAAAGTAATTTAATGGTTGGACTGAATTTGCTGAAAACCAAATTTCCTTAATTCTGATTTCCGTTTTCCTTACCTCTCTAATATTTTAAAGCTATTGTGTAGATATAAAGATGAAAAACTAAGATTCTATTTCCTTCTCTAAGTTGAATTCAGTGGTACCTTCAATAAGTGTGGGATTTATAAAATGTGTGACTTGGCTTGATGCTTCTAAACTTGAAACTTGGGTTTTCAGAGGAGGAGTGCTGGTTAGTGACTTGGGTGGTTTTGTTTTAAGTTGTTAAATAGAAAAAATCTTTCTTTTCAGATCCAGAAATGGCTAACTAGATTTGGTACATTGTGTTGTGTTTGTGTTCTCCAAACGCAGTTTGGTGGGAAACCACAGAAGTCTGGTTGTAGCCTAGGGCAGCCTAGGGTACAGTCAGGGCTCAGTCAGTATTGTGGAACAAATGAGTGAAGGGCTAGGGGCAGTTCACATTCATTTATTGACTGATCACATTAATACTCCTGATACAGTTCTAGAACTCAGTCAGCTGATGGCCTGAGGGAACACTTTGCTGGTAAAATTTGTTACTGACACAACTCACTGGGCAGATGTGCCTTATAATACAAGGAATTAGTGAGGCCAAGGGCTCTAGTTTAGTGTCTCCAGGGGCCAGTTGTCTCTTCTACTCTGTGGCTGCCTCTACAGCCCACAACTTTTGTCAGCTGTCACACACCAGGACATGTTCTTTGTCACAGAGAGAGACTGGGGGCATTAGCTCACACCCATTACCACATTGGAGAAAGAGAACTCAAGCATGTGCTCTGCAGAAAGGTCACTTGGTATAATTGAGAAGTAGCATAAGAACATTTTGTGGCCACTCCCATCCTGCACTACAGCCTTCTGAGTTCTCAATGTCCAGTGGTTTGGTTCATATTGATGGTAGACAAGTCTCCGAGTGCTGAACACAGAGTTATTCTAAAGCCTTTACATGAACAAAATTTTCAGCTCAAAGGATTCAAAATGGACTTGGGCATGTTACAACCACATACCTCTTCCAGGAAGGCCCTGTTTACTAAACCTATATATTTCACATTATTTCAACATCACCTAAAAACATTCTTTGAAAAATAGACTACTATATTTTCTTCCTGGCAAGCTTCACCTTGATCTGCATTATCATTTAGGCCCCATCTGAAAACACCATTAATTTAAATAAGCAATAGAGATTGAAATAAAATTCCATTCGTGCTTAACTCTCCAATGTGGTTTGAAAATGTTTTCTTCTCCAGCCAGTCTTATGTTACATGCTGGATGGTCTTTTCTTTGACCACCTCATAAAAAAAGGCTCATAAATACTTTTCATGTGTTATTTAAACTAGCGGTACTCCCTGAGGCCCTGCACTCCTACTTTTTTTGAAGTCCTGTGTGTATTTCAAAGGCCTTTCTAACCCAGTCTCAGAGGTAAAGTGTCTTCTAACTTGAGAGAGCCATGTTCTGTCACTATCAGAGCATCAAATTCCTTTACTGAGGAAACATTTCTCAGCCAAATGTTGCCCATGTATAATATGCTTTCTTGGTTGAAAACAGTCCATTAGGAGACATCCATGCCAGTGTTAGAATATACATGTCTTTTTCTGATGCATCTGATGCTAGAATTGGGATCTTTTTGCTGTACACAGCATCCTGACCAACAAGAACTCTGTTTCCTCATAAAGGTGACTTAAGTCCTGATGAATGAGGAGGAAGACAGAGTGTCTGTGTACAAAATTGTTGTGCTGTGTGTGCTGGCACAGAGAAGGTCCATCTACTCTAACCAGCAGATAAGGAAGGGCATAGAAGTGATCTTCCCAGTGTCCTGGCTCATGAAACTTCCCCCATAATGTTTTAGCTTTTGTGTTTTTATTATGCTGCCCTTCCCTGCCTTGAAATGAACCTTAGCTGGCTCTGTAGTTCTATTCAAATATTAGATCCCTTATTTTAATTTCACATGACTCTATCATTGGTCTCCTCCTCAATTATGTCACAGCTTTGCAGTATAGAGTAAGGTCAGAAAGGCATTAAGAGATCTTAAGAACACATATGTTCTCATAGGTGTAGGCTATATACCTATTGCTCAAATTATTGGAGTTTTTTTTTTAAGGCTTACTTGTGTGTGTATCTGTGAGTATGTGTGTGCACATGTGTTTATAGAGACTAGAAGAGGGCATCAGATCCCCTGAGCTGAAGTCACAAGCCATTGTAACCTTCCCAGGGTGGATGCTAGGAACCAAACTCAGGCCCACTGGAAGAGCAGTAGATGCTCTTAACTCTGAGCTATCTCTCTCTTCCCAAGAGATTCCCGAATATGGATGGTGTTATCAATCCTCTGAAGTTACTCACAGTGAGTTCATGGGCATGGATTCCTCTTTATCTCCATTGTCGCTGGATTTACCTAACATTCTTTCACTCGTGAAGTGATGAAGACAAAGGGGAAACAAGTGACATGTCACATGGGTTCCTTGAACCATGCATGCTCAGAAGTTGGCACATCAGCTTATAGCCCTTTGAGATGACCTCTTTACCTACTCCCCACCAAATCTCACACCAATGCTTCTCTTAGTGTGGTCTCCAGAGCAGCAGCAGCAGCTCCTATGAGAAAGCAGGTTCTCTCAGGCCCTGTCTAAGTCTCCTACACCAAAAGTATGGCAGGTGGAACCTAGTAACCTGTCATAAAAAGCCCCCTGGACGTCTCTAATGTACGTTCAAATGAAAAATGACAAAACAACAACAGAATACCTGTCTATCTTTTTCCCCCCAGTCATAAAGTTTTGACCTTTCAAGAAATGTCTTCAAATCTTATCTGCTTTAAACTCAGACCTCCTGGGTCTCATCTGGTGTTTCTCAGTGACTCTCTACCTAGCCCCTAACCAGTCTTACTTTCCCAGACAATTTATCCTGTATTCAAAATCTGGTCCTATAGGCATCAACCATCCCATTGAAACATTAACACATACAGAGTAGCTCAGCTGATGGAGTAGCAGGAGGCCTGTGGAACGTGAACAGAGCACATGCTAGATCCTTGCCTCCACACCCTGTGTGTGTGTGTGTGTGGGGGTAACTCAGGTTTCCCTTCACCCTGGAGTAGACTGTCACACATCCCTCTCCCTGCCAGACTATTCTGGTCAAGGCCCAATGGACAGCCTTTTAGAGCATCCTCACCACGTCAGACATCCATCTTGATAGCTGAGAGTGAGATTCACAGAGTGTATGCATGGTCCAGAGTCACACAGCTAGACAGTGATGGAGCTCAGAATTAAGCTGGGCCTCTTGGCTGACACTTCTGGAGTAATTTCTGTGTTTAGAAACCTCAGCTTAATGCGTTTAGTGGCAGAAGTAAGCAGTGGGCATATTTTCTTTAGACACTACCAGTGAAATCCAGGAGATTCCTCTTAATCCTGCAGAAAGTGGGAGCCTGCATTTTTTTTTTCCGCTGAAGACTGGAGAAACCTGAGGAGTGTTTTGTACTGTTGGCGTCTCCTGCTGAATTCCCATACTATCAAGATTCTCTTACAACATCTGGCCATTTTACAGGGGATTTCATGGAGCAAATCAATTAACATTTTTAAAAAGTAGGGTAGAGAGAAAGAAAAAAAAATTGAGTGGTAGCATAGCACTCTGAGAATTCCCTAAGAGGCAGCTAATGGCAGGCTTGCACAAAGCCATGTAACTAATCAGGTCCATATAACACAGCTAACTCTCAAGCAACGTAGATAGAAATGACAAGTATTTAAAAAGATAGGTTGTTTATTCGGCTTTAAACATTACATGATGTACTATGTATTGCCACAGCACATGGCGCCCTGTAGATATGTATTATTTTTGTGTTTTGAGTATCAATTGAAATGAATTCACACTAAAGCAATATATAAACAATTTAAGTTTAGATCAGGGTCATTTGATTCTTTGGGTTACAGACAAAACATATATGTCCATAATTCAACATGAACACTCAGAGCTACACTGCTGGTTTCTTTTTCTCTAACAGTGGGGGCTGAGAACAGGACACTGAGTTAAGAAATTCTTAGCTGGAAGGCCTAGGGGTGGTTCTTCCAGGATGTAGTCATTGGATTCCAACTACACAGTGCAGAAGGATCTTGGCAGTGAGTCTTGAAAACACTTGAGGAGTGCTTGATGTACTCAAAACATATAGGCTCTTTCAACTTGTGAGCTTAAGCCCTGGTGATTCACTTCAAACACATCCAGCTGGCCATTCCCCTGGAGTCTCTGTAGGAACATGTACAGGCCACATGTGCCTATACCGGGACCATTCATCTACCTGTGTGCTAAGACAGTAAATGCTATGGGTGAAGTCCCCAGAACATTGCTTCACACATAGTAGGTCTCAGTATATGTGTTGATGAAGGAATAACAAGGTGGGTAAATAACCTACTTTAACCTTGTGGGACCATCCTTTTGGAGTTTCCAAGTTCCCATTTTCTCTGATTGAGAGAAATCCTCTGTAGAGAGGGATGATCGTGTATCTTTTGAGGACATGATTGAGGGAAATAACTTATATGAAATCTCTATCATAAATTACCAGTTCTTTGAAATCAGCAAATCAGACTCGAGTGAGTCTGTTTTACTTTTTGCTTTCTTCTCCCTGAGCATGGATTCCCCATTTCAACCCAGGCTTCCACAAGGACAGCAAATCCAGAGTTCCTTTCATCTGCCTTTTCATACTGACTTTATTGTTTTATCTGTAATATGGAGATTAAAATACTGGGTTGATGACCTTCCTAGGGCACAGTGAGTACCCAATAGCTCATAACATGAACATGCAGAGGACCAAATGTCATTGAATAAGGTACTATTAATATGACTTTGTTAAGAGTTCTAAAGAAAACACCATTCTCTGACACTCCACATTTGTGGGGCAAAAGTAAGGATCATTAATTAAAACGACTTTTGAGATCACAAGCTTTGACCTAACAACTTTAATCACCTCTCACATGAATTTTCCATTAAGAACCTATTTAAAAAATAAAAGGGTCTTCTCTGGCGTTTAACAGCTATAAACGGGGCTGAGAGGAAGGCAGCAGGGACAGTTCAGGCCTAAGTAGTCTCCATAAAAGGAGGGCCAGTCACTGTCTTTTATCTGCCCCCAGCCTCTTTGGATCTCACTTTTCATTTAGATATTTACCACATCTGCGCGTCACTCTATCCCGGGGTGACACAGATACTGAGGTGAGGCAGGTTCTAGGCCTCTGTTTCCCCTTCTCTTCCCAGAAGCCGTTTCCCATGCTGTGAATAGAACCGACTGTGATCTATTGGAAATGGGAGCAGAACAGTCACTTCCAAACAGCCTTGTAAGTCTGAAGAGTGGAGCCAAGCTGCGTGATTTCCTACACATTCCATCGCATTAATACCTTGTGGGCCCCCAGGGACTTTCATCAAAACCTCCCCTGACGCTTTCCCAACTGTGGTTAATCCTCTGTGGCACAGCCCTAGGGAAACATTCCCACATTTTGGAGGAGTTGCAAAGGAAGCCCCCACTCAATTGGGAAGCTGCTGAGGAAATGAGGTGAGAAAAGGAAGTTTGTACCTCAAGCACATGCAGGCATGCCCGGCAGTTCATGGAGGAGGACAATCGGAGGAGTGAGGAAGTTTGCTTCAAAGAAAAATAAACTTGAAAATGAACAAGAAACAGATTGCTTCATTTTCCATAGCTGAAAGATTCTGTATTTGCCAAACAATGGAATCAAAAGAATGTGTCTGTAATCAATGGCTGTCTGTGCCACTGCCTAGAATTCTCCCCAGGACCAAATTTATTATTAAGAGTTATTCATTCAATAAACATTTATTGAACACCTTCCAGGTACTGTACTGGGTATCAGAGAGGAAAAAAAAACACTTCTGTGTACAGAAGTGTTCCTTGCCCTTAGGGAACTTCCCTTCTGTGTAAAGAATGGTAACACATCTTTCAAAAACACTGCATGATTTGGTACACATCCATTCAGAAATATGCTCCTGAGCTTGCTTCTATACCTTTAAAATGACTTTCAGGAAACTGATTTCCTCTACTTTCATGTATTTCTCTGGGCTGTTGGAACATTCTCTGCACTTCCAGGGTGGAGTTCCTGCTCTCCTGCCCTGCAGATCTGCATGCACAGTTGTTTTAACAGTCTCTATGCCTCAGGGGCAAAAGCATTCTGGAGAAGCTTACATTGATCCTGCAAGCATGTGACATAGTAACTTTCACACCATAGGTGCCTAAGAATGTTGACTAAATAGAAGAATGGCAAGTTAAACTTGGCCAGTCCTGTAAGGACCACTATATCCTAAGATGATCAGCCATCTGTTCCATAAATAGGTGACTCTTCAAGAGGACAAAGAAAGCATAACAATCTAAATATGTAATCCAAATATATCAAGGAAGTACCCAGCTACGTTAATGAGAAATTTAAACAAGGCAGAATGGATGGGAGCAACATAAGTTTTGTTCTTGGAGTTAGTCAATAAACAAACAGAACAAGTTGTAGGATTTAGCGTTCCTTATCACTTCAAAGCTCACACAAAGCTCTAGGATAGGGTATGTTATTTATATTGTGTGTTTGTCAATATGACAAACTTAGAGAATTAGACACTGGATTCCTTTCACTTTCTCCTGCTCCGAGTTAGAGTCTGAGTGGTCTCAGACCACATTCCAGTTCTCACCATCAATCTTGGGCTTTTCATGAGTGAATTTTCTGTTTTGACACACATTTAGAGGGAAATTTGTAAGTAGTAGACAAAAAGATAGTAGGAACAATAGACATCAGAGCTTTGTATACATGTGTCTCAGTCACTGTTGCGCTACTGTGAAGAGACACCATGACCAAGGCAACTCTTAAAAAGAAAGCATTTAATTGGAGCTGGCTTATAGTTTCAGAAGTTTAGTCCATTATCATTATGGTGGGAAGCCTGGCAGCAGACATTCAGTCTGGAGAAGCTACATTCTGACGTTGAGGGCTACATTCTGATCTTCAGGCAGCAGGAAGAGAGAGACAGAGACAGACGGAGACGGAGAGACTGGGCCTGATGTGGACTTTTGAAACCTCAAAGCCCACCCTTCCCCCCAGTGACATACTTCCTCCAACAAGGCCACACCTCCAAATCCTTTTCAAATAGTGTCACTCCCTGATGACCAAGCCTTTGAATATACGAGCTTATGGGGGGCATTCTTATTCAAACCACCACAACATTTGTCTTAGGGCTTCTATTGCTGTCATAAAACAGGTGGCCAAAAGCAACTTGTGGAGGAAAGGGACTATTTTGGTTTACAACTCTCAGGTCACACACAGTTCATCACTGAGGAAAGTCAGTAAGGACTCAAGGCAAAAACCTGGAGGCAGGAACTAAAGCAGAGACCATAGGGAAATGCTGCTTCCTGGCTTGCTTCTCACGGCTTATTCAGCCTGCTTTCTTATACAAGAAATACCATCAGCCCAGAGGTTGGTTTGGCCCTCCCACATCAATTATTGGTAGATGGATGATAGATAGACTTGCTTATAGACCAATTTCACAGAGGTATTTTCTCAATTGAGAATCCTTCTTCTCAGATAACTCTGGCTTGTGTTAAATTGACACAATCGACCGGGACAACAATGAGACAGAAAAGCTAGGGTACTTAGGGTAATGGGTGTAAATAAAGACGCTAATCATTCGGGCTCCAGATGATGAAGCAACAGAGTGAATGATGACATAGTATTAGCCACGAGAAAGCAGGGCAGCCAGGAAAAATAAAAAACAACTATAAGTTCAACTCATGTTTTAGAGTTCAGCCCTGGTCTGGAAGCATGCTTCATAAAGTATTTGAATGTTAAATTTCGTTAGAAGAATTCAGGACACATTTGGGTATGGAGCCACATACCTCCTCTTCTGCTCAGTCCTTCTCATCTTTCTAAGCTGGGGAGTTGACGTTGTAGTAGGGTTTTGGTTTGATAGATTCATGACCCATCCTGGGGGGCTGTGCCCTTTCCTGCTGTGAGGCAGGTTGGAGCTACTTGGGTCAAGGCTGGGATTCCCTTTCAAGGAATAGCTTGGCCTAATTTGTCTTTTTCCTGATGGCTTCTATTTTTGATGGTCCTTTACCCAGGATATAATCATGGCTTGTTACCATTTGGGGATTTCAAGCTGGCCGGGAACTCCGGGGCTTTTGGAAACCTGTTTTTGTTTCGTTTCATTTCCTTTTTCCTGTTAAGCACATTATTGAGTTGGAAGAGAGGAACTTAGGGGTTTTGGATATGGCTATGGGTGCTGCTCAGTCCAGATTGGATACTTGAAGAGGGGAACAAAAAAAATTAAAAAAAAAAAAGAAGAACATGAGGTACTTGTGACTTCTGTGGTTCCCTTGACTGAGAAGCCAGGATCTCCACCCGGACCTGCCTTAGGTGATTTTAGTGGAACATGGAAACAATAGTCATCTAACACTAGCACGACATTACATAAGCCATTTCCTTCCCTTCTAGAATGTGGAAGATATGTGAGAAGCAAAGAAGAATCTGTAACCCCACTACTCATATTTTCCACAGGCCTCCAATTACCCTTTCATCTGTCTCAAATATGGAGGGTAATGTTAAAAGCTTATGTGAGAACCTGGCAGAGTTTTATATGTGAATGTTGTCTCTGGTCTGGTTTCCAAAACCATTCTAGTAATTTGGAAAATTTGCCAGTGAGCACCGATTGTTCTGCCGAAACTTTCAGCTTTCTTTGTCGACAGTGGGTTTCTGTGCTGGGCTCCGTGTTCTTTCTTTAGAGAACACAGAATGTGCTCAGCAGGATTGGCAATTGGATTTGGTATTCCCATGACAAACAAATCAGTACGATTCTTAGAGGACATAAAGTGTTGTCATGAGAGAAACATGATGAGAAGTAATGGGCTGACTTAGAGAAATTCATACTTGGCCATACTTGACCTTGTAAAACAAATGGACTTACCTTTGCCAGCAAAAGTTAATCTAGACTGACCTCATTTATCTGTCTAAGCAATATCTACTGACATTTACTATAGTACAACATGATTCCTATACAAATGATGTAGACAGCTACAAAACCAACCACATTTTTGACCAACCGTTGTCTAGTGAAACTGAGAAGAGGTGTTCATTTGAATAGAAAGGCATCATAACAGCCAAGCTTCCCAATTGATATGTGGATCTTACCCCTCCCCTGCAAAAGTAACAATGCCAGGGGTCTGGTGTCCCTCTTGTTTTTTTGTTTTTTTGTTTTGTTTTTTTTTTTTCATATTTAAAGCCAAGATCTGCCAGAGGACATGTACATTGATAGCACGAAGTAAGAGTTGAGACAAGCCTCAGGAGCAGTTTGTGTGTGGGCCTGCACAAGAACACATTTGAGGAAAGGATTTCTTGGTGTGGCCAGGTGTGTGACAGCTACCCCTTTCTAAATTTCAGCTCCAGCGTTTATTCCCTATTAGTGGGCTTTGCCTAGTGACATCCATGTGCTGTAGAAGGGACACACAGCCAAGCTCACTGCCTTCTTCCCCTGCCTCACTAGTTCCTTTGAGGACTCCCCTGCTTCCATAAGCACCTAACACACACAATCGCAAACTTCTCTGCAATCTTCCTGTGGGAGGATGAAGATCACAGACAAAGGGAGAAGATCTTGGCAGCCCCATCTTCTGCGTGTGGCATTCACCAAAGATCAGCATGTAGACTGGACTGATGTGAAAGCTCCCAGTCCCAACCCAGGAAAAGGAAAACTCCAAAAGAAAGCTCTACATGGTCCTCCCCGTCCCTCATATCATTCACCATCTGACAGACATCAGAGTGGCTTTGGTGGCCAACACACTTGCCAAGGACCGGATCAGCACTTTGTGATGTATGCTCCTGGATGACTGTTGCTCTCTGATTTTACTAAAATGCTGATGAAGAATACCTCTTTTTCCATCAGGTTCTTCGATGTCTTCTTCCCTTAGCCTGGTGCTCCAGTCAACATGATGCCTAAGGGCAATTTCAGGACATCCAAACAGTCAGCATGAACCTTCAGTAAATGGCTTTAACATTTAACTTCTCACCTTGGTCTTTGGGGCACAGAATCCTACCATTTCTTTTCCACCAGAGGAAACAAAAAGGTCTCCTCATAAAAGCAAAGGACGTAGGTGAGGGAGGTGGGGGGTGGGTAATTAAAGGGAAAAGCCCCTTTAATACCATGCTACTTTATTTTACCTATTGACAAGAAGTCAAATTCTCAGCTTGTTAATAAACTTTAAAAATACAGAAGTTTCCTGGTTATTCTTTCTTTGGATTCTGGGTGCTTATGACTTTGAAGTGAGCCTAACTGATGAGTGGTTGGACATTGAACTAATGAGATTTTACTGTTTTGAACAGCTGGTCAAATCTGGAGGCCCCTGGAGCCTAAAGGCAACTGCTGATTTACAAGGCTTCTGTAATATATGCAGCCTTGGCTGGCGTTTGGTTGTTGATTTAGGCTAGAGCCTAGGTGTAGATTTTGTGATGTTGTAAAAATGTCAAGTGATTGATTTGAGAATATGTCATACCTATAGGTAATTCCCACTAGGAGCCAGCACCTTGTGTGGTTCACACTTGAGCATGTTTAGGAAGGCTTGCTTTAAACATGGTTATGTGTTTAGAAAGGCTGTAGATATGCTGGCTATTTAAACAGGCATGGTGACACTCACCTATAGTCCAGGATTCGGGAACCAGAGGCAGGAGGATCATATATTCATGGTAGAGTCCCATTCCATCTCCTCTCTGTTCCATTTTCCCTAACTTCTCTTTTTCCCTCCTCTACTCATTCTTTCCTTTGCTTCTTTCTCTTGTTGGTAAACATATGAAAACAAATTCTAGAACTTATTTACATCTTAGTAGGAATCTTCAAAAAATATGGACATTTTCTTAAAAATATGCATAGCCACTCTTTAGTATCACTAATCTCCCATGTGTCTCCATTTCCTATCATTCCCAGATTTCCTTCTTTCAGTTGTTTCCTTTATATAAGGACCCATATAAGGCCACACAGCACCTTTGGTTGAAAAATCTCTTAGTCCAAATATTCTCTCCCCTGGACTTTTATCTCCACCTACAGACAGGAAACATGGAGGTAGTTATGCAAAGAGGCTGTGATCTCCGGTCTCTGCTTTTCATCTTGTTTGACTCTGTTTCTTAGCAGGCTCATTCCTTCTAGTGCTGTTCGGCTCCTTCTCTCCGGTTGTCTTGTGTTTCCCTGGGTATTTGATCCTAACCTACGCTGGAGAATGTCAGAGGGCCGCTGCACTAGTGTGGGATGCTGGTCATGTATCTGCAGAGTTATTTCAGAAGGAAGGGGTTGTAGAACCATAGGAACTGGGCAGTGAGCCTCCACTTCCCAGAATTCTCCTGGGCCCTGTAGTCAGACTTTGAATGTCTGTGGGAGAAGGGAAGGCTGCTAGTAAGGAGACAATAGGACACAGTTACCTCCTCACGGAGGCAAGGCGTTGCTATTTATGCCTCTTGGCTAATCTAGGTATGATCCAGGACAGAGTTTTAAGCTTTACAATTGCTTCTCAAAGAACAAGTCCAGGAAGTACAGGCTCCTCACAGGCAGGAAAGAGCGCTGGAATTCTTTGCTGGTCCCTTGCCTGGGTGTGGGTAGTAACAAGAGCAAAAGAAATGCAGGAGATACTTCATATATCCACGAAAGCCCCCGGTTTACCTCTGCCCATCTAGCCCAGTATTCCATATCATCTTTCTAATTGCTGACATCTAGAAACAGCTTCGTGGAGACTCAGTCTTGGCCAACCCACCAGTTTCCTTTCATGGATTTTTACTTCCTTATCCAATCAGTTTGGAGCCATGTTTGCTTACAGAGGATTCTCTAGATGTCCTTGAATATGCTCCTTGTTCTAGAAGCACACTGTCCAGTTGGGCAGTTACTGGTTGCATTTCAGAAGCTCAACAGCCACTGGAGGTTAGTACTTCCACACTGGACAACAGTCGGTAGAGAGTATCCCATCATATGAGGAGGTGTCTTTGGGTAATACAACTATCTGGTGTGTAGGTGAGGCCGATCCACCTTCCTGGCCCTCATTTTAACTGTGTTCTGTTTACTTGGTACTGTTGAATTTGCTGAGGTCGCTGTTGTCTGTATGAGCATGTCTGTCTATGGATATGAGGGAGTTGTTTTCAAGGTTTAAGGAGTTATGCTTACAAACCAGCAGCACCATTTCTTTCTTCTTTTGCCCATTTGGGTCTCACCGAACTAGGTCTCCTCACAAACAATGGATTCTTAGAAGCTGCAGCCCTGCTCCTGTTTTAGGGCTTCTCAATGATAGGTCAGGTTAGTAGACCAGAGCAGTCAATGGTCACAGTCCTGGGTGGCTCTTGACACTTTTTTGGTCACTTAAGCTTCTTACCTAAGCTTTCTCACACAGATCCATTTCTCCGCTTCTGGTGCTACTTCACGAACCCCAGTTATACAGTCACCAGAGTTTTCAAGCTCAAAGCCTTGGCTCAGGCAGTCTCAATAAGATAGACTCAGCTACTTGTCCCCAGTATGTCGATTAGAGGGAGAGAGATGAAAAATCATGAAAAGCAGAGAAAGGAGACTTATTCAAATGTGAGCACACTGGGAAAAGTGACAACCAACAGGGTCCAGTGAGCCACAGATGTACTGTCAGGTTCTGACAGTAGATTTATACTTAATACAGGAAGTGTGCAGAACAGAGCAGTCCTGTTGAGGAATAGTTCCACCCATCACTGACCCAACTTTGTCTCTGCTCCAGTCTGTCTGAAAAGCTCTCAGAACTTTATGGGAATCTCTTCCCCGTCTGGCTGGTACCAGGGCTTCTCCAAGGATGGGACTCCTGGGAAATTTAACCCTTTGGAGTCCATTGTTTCAGTAGAGCAATAGCCAAAGAGGGGGAAGACACGATCATCTCTCTACAGAGTTGCTCCTCTCCTCCAGGAATCTAACAGCATTTCCTCACAGCATGCCTTGCACAGGTTATGTTTTAAATCCTGTCTCCTGTACACCTGGCTTGATTTGAAGTTTTCTGTTGCCTCTGAGTCTGGCTGAGGCTTCCCTCTCCTATTTCTCACCTCACCTTACTGACTACTGTACACAGTCTAGTTGTGTCCCTACACTTGGGACTTCCTGTCTTTTTCTTCTCCCTCCTCCTCTTCCCCCTCCTCCTCTGGCCCCTCCTCCCACTCCTCCTTCTTCTTTCATCAAACAGGCCTGGATTTGAATCACCAGTCAGCCGTGTGCCTGTGGTCTTGCATAAGCCTCATCCCCTTGGGTCACACTATGACTGTTTCTCATGATAAAGATAAATAAATGAGTAAACCCTGGGTTATTTATAATCCAAGCATCTTTGTATTTCGTGCTTGCTGGCTCTTTCCTTTAGTATTGGTTGTCTTAAGATGACTCTGGTGCAGGTCCTCATATCCCAAGTCGATGCATGTCTTTATAATGATTATGATGTGGTTGTTTACATTACCTTAAATGTAATTTAAATGTAATGTAATTATGCCATTTTAGATCTAACACTTCATCTATTCATATCAGAAGGGAGTGGAGTCTCTTCCTGCAGCCCAAAACACAAATGGTTTATTTGGGGGTATTTTGTGTAGTCTCTATTGTCTTCTGCTTTTCTTACATTCCCAGATGTATATATTTCCTTTCTCTTTTCTGGACTGTGAGTTCTTCAAAGTAGCATCTTGAAAGTCATGAACCGCAGCTTTCACCTCAAGTTCTTAGCATAATCTTTTAAGTATACATTATCCATGTACCAGTGAAGGTGACTCCTCAGGAGTGCTTTAGACCCAGAGGGCTGAGGATTTCCACCTAATCTGCTGCTCTGACTCTCATACTGATGTGGCAGAAATAACAGTGTTAGTTAATTTTCTTATAGCTGTGACATAAAACATGATCCAAGCAACTTAAGGAAGGATGAGTTTGTTTTGGGTCATGATTTCAGGATACAGTCTCCTAGGTGACTGGAGTATGTGGCAGTTGGTCACACTGGGTCTTCAGTCAGGAAGCAGAGCCAGGTAGAATATTGGTGTCCAGCTTGCTTCCTGCATTTTGATCAGCCTCGGACCCAGGCACATGAATGGTGCTGGCCACATTCCTCTCATCCCAGTTACACCTCTGTGGAAATACCTGGAGGTGTGTCTCCAAGACATGTCCTAATATCATCAAGTAGGCACCCAGGACGAATCATCAAGGCTGAGAAGATGTTGTGGGAAATGTTTACACTGTGTGAAGATATATTGCTGTGATTGGTTTAATAAAGAGCTGAATGGCCAATAGCTAGGCATGAGGTATAGGCAGAGAGAGGAAGTAGGAAGAGATATTCGAGGCCCAAAGGAGCTGCATGAGACATGGAGGGAGTTGGACACACAAAATGAAAGGTAAAAAGCCATGTGTAGTTTAATAAAAACAGCTTAGTTTGTTATAAGAGCTTGTGGGACAAGCTTAAGCTTTTATAATTAATAAGAAGTCTCTTGTCATTATTTGGGAGCTGGCTGGTGGGACAGAGTGAGACTCATTACAGGGAGATGAGGATCTGAGTGCAGGACCCCAGAACCTATAGTCAGCCAAACACAATAGTGCATGTACAACCCTAGTGCTCCTGTGTAAGATAAGAGGCAGAGACAAGAGAATCTCCAGATGCTTCCAGGCCCGCCCAGCTGACATATGCAGTGGAAAAGAGACCCTGTGTCAAGGTGGAAGAGAAGATTGGCACCCAAGCTTCTGTTCTGACTTCCCATGTTTACTCAGGGCCCTCAACTCACACTCACATCCACAAACATCCACATCCACAGACACACATCATTTAAAAAGATTAACCATCACAGTGTTAGAAATCCTAAGCACATAGTTAATCTTGTGCCAGCCAGTTCCCACTGTAGGGGCTGATGTGGTCCTCTCCTTTTCTAAGTGAAAATTTTCCTCTCAAGTATAACATGGGTTGCCTCCTGAAAACTGAGATAGGGCTAGACCTCTCTTTAGGCAATTCTTTATCCTATGTCCTGGCATGTCTCTTCCCCATCCTTAGGTGTTCCACCTCTGGGGTTATTTTCCTGGCAAACTCACTAAAACCAGCAGCATTATTACTCGGTCACACATCTCCTGATTACCACATTAATGTATGTCATAGCACACGAATTCACTTAGCACAGAATATCACACAAAGCTGGGGCTTAGTAATGGCACAGGTTCTTGTTTGTGAACCTCTGAAATCACACTTTCTATTATGCAGGTATTTGCTTGTTAGTGGGGCAGATTCTATCAGATTTTTGAGAAGTCTCTGTCCCATAAAAGGTTAACACTCCCAGGCCAAATGAAATGGCTTCTTCTCCCACACAGGACCATGGCTGACCTGTTCCTTTGTGAGCCAGGAGTCCTGTTTGTCAAGGGAGTGGGCATTGTGGAGACAGAACCCTGGACTGGCAAGAGCAGTTTTGCTATCTTCATCCACAAGGCCTCTTGGGTTAACTCTGGAAACATCAAAGCAAGATTTTCTTGTGTCTTTCCTGTGCTCTGCAGGCCAAGGGTGTCTGGTGCTAAAATAAACAATTGGCGGTTTCATTAGACCCCACAGAAGGAAGGAAAAGGTTGTGTTTCATACCTTTTATATTATGTAAAAACATTGCTATGCAGACTCCAATTCTTCAATCTGTTTATTTAAACTTAAAAATAGTATTAAATGCTATAAATAGAATAAACCATGTCCAGTTATGAGCAGTTACAATAAGTATGCAGCTGGTAATATAGCCTTAGAAATAATAAACTACTTAGCCCCGATGGTCAACCTTAGATTTTTATTAAGCTACAGTTGGTTGAAGGAGGCCGGTGGGTGGGGAGGGCTCTACTTGTTTAAACTGTCGAGAAAATCTTCAGCTCTTATTTTGGGTCCATTGTAGCTCTTACATAATCATGGAACAGCTGAAGTGTGCCAACCAAGACTCAAGTTTGTTTTACTTTGCCAAGAAATCCCCAGTCTGTTCATCAAAGACCTCTGTTTATTTTCAGTTCATTTTTGTTTCAGCTCTTAAGATGCCTTGGTTCTTATCAGACAAGGATTGTAGAATCTGGTGCTGCTACTCTGATTCTTCCAGGGGTGTGTTGACATTACTGGCTAGTACATAACTGTGTTACCATATATTCCCAGGAAACTCAGCTAGCCATTGTCTTAGAAGGGTAATGTCAAGTGACTATATAGAGACCTTGGAAAACACAAGCCAATGTAAATATTTTTTCCCTTGTTTCTGTTGGGTGTTTCACTGCAGAAATGTGAAAGTAACTGACCTTTCTTAGTAATTATCAAGAACTACATGTTTTTACAATAGATATTAGAGAAAGTAAAAATAATAAAAGGTCAGAAAATACAGAAAAAAAAAACCTTCTTAAAATTTATGTGGCCTTTCAAGGAACAATAAATATCTAAAGTAATCTTGAAGAAGACTAACAAAGTTAATGATATTTCAAAACTTACCTCAAAGTGAGAGTCATCAAAATAGCATGGCACTGGGTAGCACAAGGATAGACTGTGAACCAATGGGATAGACCAGAGAACCCAGAAATAAACTCACATATGGTCACTGGATTATGGAGCAAGGGTTTTAAGACCACTTAAGGATGTGGAGTATATCAGCTGCTTTTCTAATCTGTAATAAACATTACATCCTAAAGCCACTTGGAGAGAGAAATGTTTACTTGGCTTACATATATTACTTAGGTCACAGTCCATTGAGGGAAGTCAAGGCATGAACTCCAGGTGGGAACCTGGAGGCAGAAGCTGAAGCGTAAGTCATGGTGAAATGCTTCTTACTGCCTTGCTCCCCATGGCTTGCTCAGCCTGCTTTCTTATATCATCCAGGACCACCTGCCCAGGGGTGGCATCACCCACAGTGGACTGAGACCTCCCACATTATTCCTTAATAAAAAAAAATGCCCCCACAGGCTTGCCTCCAGGCCAAACTTATGGAAGTTTTTTGTTTGTTTGTTTGTTTGTTTGTTTGTTTGTTTTTCAACTGGAGATTCTCTCTTCCCAGACACATCTAGGTTTTTGTTAAGCTGACAAAAACAGACAAATCCAACCAGGATACTAGAGAACCTGAATACTCACATTTGTATAAAGTTGTACCTTCATCTTACATATTTTATTTGTGCTGAAATGTGACTTTATTTGTATGTTAATAAATAAAGTTGCCTGGAGATCAGAGGTCAAAGCGAGCCATAAGCAGAAGTCTGGTGGTGGTGGCACACACCCTTAATTTGACCACATGGCAGGCAGAGTCTCTGTGTGGTAAAGGACACAGCCAAGCATGGTAAGATGAGCCTTTAATGCCAGTACCAACCATAGAGACCTGGAGGTCTAGATAGACAGGCAGTGTTGAGGAAGTCATGTGGTTGGGTTTAGAGCCAATGAGAAGGCAGAACAGAAAGGCAATAAAAACACAAGTCAGACAGAAAGAAACTCTCTCTCTTGGGAAGTGATGGGCAGTGAGGTGGTAAGATTGGCTATTTACCTCTGTATTTGGCTCTGTGTTTCTTATTTACTAAGACTGTTTAGAATTTTGTCTACACTAGACATAAAAATTAACTCAGAAAGATCTAAAGACTTAAACAGAAAAACTCAAATATAAATAAATCTCTTACAAGAAATGATTAATGACATTCACCTTGGACCTGACACTGTATTGTGCTTCGGTAGAGATAAGCAGTTGCACTAGGTGCTGGGATCAGAAGCCTAGATTCAAACTCAAGACTGTTTCTAATTCATGTGAGCTTAAGCATGTTATCTGTTCTTCTGGACTTAGCTTAATGAGAGTGGTAGGAGGATGTGAACATGGGATGAGCTTAATGCATTAGCAGAAGGGCTAATACACCTTAGAGGATACCTGACAAGCAGCTTGTTGTAAACAGGTGTCCACTGGGACCAGCCACTCATGCAGGCAAGGGAATAGAGCAGAAATACAGGTGGGCTTTGAGTTCAATTCCTAGTTCATAGCCTAGTGATAACCTACACTCCCTCTTTGATTAGGAAACAGATAGACAGTAACAGAGGACTTTCTTTATTCTGAGTATTTAGAATTAATAGTGGGGCTCATCTCCTAAAGTTGCAGGAACCACATGTGTGGCTCTTTGAAAGTCAGCACTTGCCAGTGGTAGTTCTTTGTGTCACTCATTGCTGTGACCACACTTGACAGAAGCCACCCAAAGAAGGATGGGTTTATTTTGGCTCACAGTTTGAGAGTCCAGGTCTTCACAGTAAGGAAGGCATAGCAGCAGGAGTAGAAGGCAGCTGGTCACAGTGCATTCAAAGGACGCAGCAGAGGGATGGATAATGGTGCTCAGCTTCTCCTTTCCTATTCAGTCCTAGACCCCAGCCCATGGAGCAATGCCACAGACATTTAGAGTGGATGTTCCCACTGCAGTTAACCCAGTCTAGAAACTTCCTCAAAGATGTGGGCAGGGCTTTATCTCCTAGATAATTCCAGATCCTGTCAAGCTGACAGTCAGTCCTGGCTGTCACATTCTTACAGCTGCTGTCCTCAGCTAAGTATCCTGTGGGTCTTCATAGCATGAGCCTTCATGCTTTGCCTTCACAAACCCAAGACATTAAGGAAATGTTTGAGGACATGGGCAGAAACTTATAAATCATCAGGAAAAAAAAAAAAAAAACAAGATACAATGTTTTGGGTATAGAGTTTTATTTCACATATGTAAGAAAAATCAGACAATGGTTTATAAAAAATTCATTGAAATGTTAAGGAGTGGTTGGTCATTCAGATGTGAAAGTCATGCGTGGATTCATTTAGTTGTTTATATTACTACACTTCGCAGAGCTTCTACCATAAGAGTTTACTTTTATCATTGGAAAAATATTCAGATACTCTGGAAAGAGGAAAAGGAGTTGTTCTGTGTACTGTCATTGCACACAGGGTCCCAGAAGTGACTGGAGCCACCTGTAATACGGCCTTCGCTGTATTTTGTATCAGTGCTATCCTGTGCAGGTCCATGTGGCAAAGACTCTGTCTCCAGAGTGGCCCTACAGGGAGCTGGTAAAACCTTGGAGAAGGACACCCTGGTGTGAGGCCACTGAGCCTTTAAGGGAAGTGCAGGGTGCTTCAGGTCCTCCTTCGTGTCTCTTGCTTCCCTGGTTCACCTTGTGCTGAAGACCTGAAGTGATTCAGCAGAGCAAGCATGGACTGAGCCTCTTTGGCTGTGGGCTCACATCATTTGTAAAGATGGAAGTTTGAGTTCAGGAATTTGTTGTAGTAGTAGAAATCTGAGTATTACTGCTTTGACGTGAACATCGAAAATACTGCTCTTTATTGGTCATATGCCATGTGTGCCTTCCTGAGAGTCTAGGATGCCTTAAGGGTAGGGGAATTTGGGTAGACAGCGATGCATGCTTTCTTTCTCTTTGGCTTGGGTTCTAGCTCAGGTTTTTAGGGCACAGAGCTAGATCCTGCCTCAGGGTCTAGTGTGGATATCAGGTGCATTCACTGACTGCATGTGGAAGTACAAATGGAATGAATAGTGGAATGATGGACTCAAGGAACGCTGCCCCTGCAGGAGGCTGGCCTGCCCAATGACCCCCATGGCAGGGCAGTTGGGAGGGAAATCAGGGGTCACAGAAATAAAAAATCTGCATATTTTGGACTGTTCTTGGTCTCAAATTATGCAAACTCAAGAAATAAATTACCTCTGAACACAGGACATTGTATTTGAACTGAATCTTGCCAAGGGCAATGGTTAGAAAATAGAAACATACTTTATTTAAACATTAAAAATACCACTGCAATTATTTTAATAGAATAAATAAGAGTGTTGGAGTTGGTGCTGATTTAAACTGTCAGTCAACAAGTCTATTTATACATTAGAAATGTTCTCTGGTGCTGGAATGTATCTCAGTTGGTAGAGTGCATGCCTAGCATACATGAAGTCCTGGGTCCAGTTCCCACTTCTACATTGACTGGGCATGGTAATGCATGACTATAATCCTAGTACTTGGTAGACAGAGGCAAGTGGGTCAGAGGCTCAACATTACTTTTGGCTACCTAGTCAATTTAAGGCCATCTTAGGGTACATGAGATCCTTTCTCTCAATTAATTACCACCCTTTGATTCAGTGAATATAGATATAAATACACACATATGTGGTTATATGGGTACATAGCTATATGTGTATCTATATATTTGTCTTACTGTTCTATTGCAATAATACAATACCATGATCAAAATAACTTATAAAAGAAAGCATGTAATGTGGGGGCTCACAGTTCCAGAGGATTAGAGTCCATGACCTTCATAGGGGGGATCATGGCAACAGGCAGACAGGCGTCGTTCTGGAGCAGTAGCTGAGAGCTTGTACCTCAGCCACAAGCACAGGGCAGAGAGTATGAACAACGTGGGCTTTTGAAAACTCAAAATCCACCCCCAGTGACAGCTCCTCCAAGAAGGCCACATCTCCTTGTCCTACCCAAACATCCGCCATGGGGACTAAACATTCAAATAAATGAGCCTATGGGGTCATCCTCATTCAAACGACCCCAATATCTGTAAATGTATGTGGCAGGGTCAACCATCATTGCTCATTAAAAAATTGTAGAAAATAATTAAAAAAGTTAAAATGTTCAAAATTGTACCAAAGATAACCATCATTTACAAATATGTACAGACTGACATTTTTCTTGGCATTTATTGATTAGCAGAATATGGCATATTTACAAAACATTTACCTGGCCTTGAGCATTATAAGTTGTAGCTGGAAGTTTTTCTGTGTCCCACTCAGTTCCACAGCTGCTCGGTCCCAAATAAACACAGAGAGGCTTATATTAATTACAAACTGTATGACCTATGGCTCAGGCTCATTATTAACTAGCTCTTATAACTAATTCAACCCATTTCTATTAATTTATGTTTTGCCACATGGCTTCATGACATTACCAGTTCTTTCACATCTTGCTTCTCCTGGCAATGGCTCACATCTTCTCCTTGACTCTGCCCTTCTTCATCTCCGTCTTCAGTTTGAATGTACAGCCTATCCTTATTCTGACTCACCATTGGGCAAACAGCTTTATTTATCAACCAATGAGAGCAACACATATTCACAGTGTACAGAAAGACATCTCACTGCAGTAAGTACTTTAGAGAGGCAAAAGATACATGCAAGACTATACTATTTATAGAAGGAATTTAATTATCTGGATTCTGGTATACAGACAATCTTGAAACCAATATCCCACTTTACAAAGGGGTGAATGTATTATTTATCCTAATTTTCTACTATATATATGTATACATTGCCTTTTTAATATATGCAGAGTGTATATATACGTATATATATATACATATATATATGTATATATATATATACACACACACACACACACACACACACACACACACACACATATATATATATATATATATATATATATATACATACATACATACATACATACACATACATACATACACTATGCCTTGATTTTTTTTCTTCCACCAAACAACATCTTTGGGAACATAGATGTATATCACATGACTTATGGGTGCTCAGTATTTCATTGTATAGATGCACTTTAATGTATTATTAGTTCTGTTGTGTATAATGTGCTAGAGATGTAAAGGATTAACAGGCATGGAGCTTGCTGCCTTTGACATCAGGGATGAGAGGAAACTCAGGCGGTTAAACCAAACCAAATAAGTTTGCTAAATTCTGGATAGGCATTTCTCTTATAGCACAGAGGAAGAAGTCCCCACTCTGTTGGATGACACGTTGGTTAATATTCCCACTACCTCTATGTTTATCAATAAGTATCTGTCTTTGTGATATGACTGTGATGATCCCCATCAGGACCAAATGCCACAAAAGCAAGAATATAATCATGTATACTTTAATTTCTGATGGTATTGGCTAGTGTTCTGTAAGGACAAAATACCTGTGATAATCAGCTTAAGAGGAATAAAACATTGTGATTCATAGATTCAGAGACCTCACTCCATCCTTAATTAGCTCTGTTTTTTGTGACCATGGTGACCCAGCACATTATGGTAGAAGTGAATGGTATACGAGGCTGCCTGAACTTATGGCAACTGGGAAGCCTAAGAGCGAGAGAAGGCATTTGGTCCCACCTTGTTCCAACATCTCCTAGTTGCACATGAAATGTCTGTTCAAACCTTTGAACCATTTTTTAATCTTGGGTACATTTTTTTTGGTCTATTTCACTTTGATTTCTACTTCTTTCTATGTTCGGTTTTGAGAACTTTGATAGATGTATGTTGTGAATATTTTTCTCAATACTTTTACTCTTTTACTCTCTAAATTTTGTGTTTTGATAAGCAGAGCACTTCTGTGTCAGCATCATCCAATTAGTCATCTTTAAAGTGCTTAGTGCTTACTCATCGCATCCACTCAAGGATCTATCTGTGAAAATCTGAGATTATTCCCGGGTTTATTTCCCTAGTATTGCACTATTTTATATTTGGATTCATAATCAGGGTTATTATGGGTGAGAAACAGGGCTGATACCCCGCCCCATGAGTATTTGGCTGAAACAGCATTGGTTTAAAGCCTTTTTCTGTGGTCCTGCCTCCTCCTCCTCAAGTGGCAGGGTATGTGTAGCTCTTCTCTCTGTTCTTTTTCCTGTTGGCCTTTTTTCCCTGGTCCATTCCAGTGTCAATATCACAATGTTGTCATTGCAGTAGCTTTGGTTTCAACATCAGCAGCTATGTGTATAAGTGTTCCAGCTTTGATTATTTTCAGGAACTAGTGTGGTGGTGGTAGTGGTGGTGGTGGTGGTGTATGTGGTATGAATCTGCACATGCTCATGTGGGTGTGTACTTGTGTGCATGCAAGTGTTTGTGTCCATCTGTGCACATGCATATGGGATCAGAGGTCAAATGTCAATATCTTTCCTCTTAGTTTTTGAGGCAAGGTCTCTCTCTGAACCTGGAGCTCACTGATTGGGTAGACTGGCTGGTCTGTGAGCTGCTGCTGTCTCGGCATTCCTAGCACTGGGATTACAGGTGTGCACTGCTATACTTAAACGTATGTGGGTGCTTGGGATCTGAACCTCAGGTTTCCATGCTTGTGCAGCATGTACTTTACAGGCTGAGTCATCTCTACAACCTTCTTGGCTATTTCTGTTTCGATGGAGTAAAATTTAATCAGCCTCAGTTGTTCTACAGTCTGTTCTAATTCATGAACATAATATATCTTTCCATTTATTTGGGACTTTGATTTTTGCCAATAGCATTTTGTAGTTTCAATTCTCACCTCATATATTTAGATCAAAGTGCCAATAAAGCTGGCAACTAGTAGAACTCTGTTAAGCATTTACAACATTAGCAACCTCAGGCCTGCTATACCAGCATGAGAAGTAAGACAACTCAGAAGCCTTCCAGATTCCACCACATTTTTTTTTTTTTTATGGAAGTAAAAGTCTTCCTGTGTGTGTGACAGGGTATGATTGTGTAGCTTAGACTACTCTCCAACTTGTGATTCTTCTGCCTCAGCATCTCTGAATACTTGGGTTGCATATGGGTATCACTTGTTGTAACTAGCTTAGTAAAAATCTGCAAACCGCTTTCCGGCAGTGACGAACTCCCTACGAGAACATGCCTCTCGCAAAGGATCTCCTTCATCCCTCTCCAGAAGAGGAAAAGAGGAAACACAAGAAAAAGCTCCTGGTGCAGAGCCCCAATTCCTACTTTATGGATGTGAAATGCCCAGGATGCTATAAGATCACCACGTTCTTTAGCCATGCACAAATGGTAGTCTTGTGTGTTGGCTGCTCCACTGTCCTCTGCCAACCCACAGGCAGAAAAGCAAGGCTGACAGAAGGATGCTCCTTCAGGAGGAAGCAGCACTGAAAAGCACCTGATTCAAGATGAATGGGAACCATCCCAATAAAATACATTTTGGATATATATATATATATAAAAATCTGCAAACCAATTTGTCAAAATTTAATTGTCATTTCAATATCAATACTTGTTGGCCTTCCCTTTGTTTTTCTAGAAAATCAACTTACAAACTACTTTTGCATATATATGTGTGTGTGTGTGTGTGTGTGTGTGTGTGTGTGTGTGTGTGTGTGTGTGCTTGTTATAGCAGAATATATAACAGGGAAATATTGCTAACTCCCTCAATTTCTATTACTGGAAGCTTTAGCAATAAGTTATAGTGTTTATGTATAAGATAACTGAGAAACTATTAGAAGTTAAATAATCTAAGAACTAAAATGGAAAGCTATATGGCAGCCAGTGAGGGGTGGGGCCAACTCTGTACAGCCCTATCCATAATTTCTGATTAATTAACTGTATGTGTGGTTGTTAGTTATTTAGGCGGCGCTCTTACCCCGCAAGGAACACGCCCCGAACACGACAAATCAACAGAAGAGTTTTTATTAAAGAGGATAGAGGATAGAGTTGACAGGCCTGTGTGAAGCACACATGTGAGTGAGGAGAGGAGAGAAGAGACCTGTGCAAAATGGTGCTGGCTTTTTAAAGAGTGAGCCGCGCATGCGTACAGGACCGCATGTGGCTACTCCACGCATGCATGTAGATTACATGGCCGCGTTCGCTTTATGCGACCACGTAAAGCCACGGAGTCCTAGTCATGCGAGATGCTCTGACCTGGAAATGGCTATTTTGAACCAGAAATAATTAGGCGGTCCACCGGGAAAGCCCAACCGTGTGGACATGTTGTGATGTTCTATCAGTGGTGTGGTGTCGGCAGTGGTGGTGATGGTGGGGTTTTGGAGTTGGTTCTCTCTTTCCACCTTCATGTGGGTTCTGGGGATTGAACTCAGGTCATTGGACTTACAGAGCAAGGCATCTGAGTTCCCAGCCTTGGTTGCTGTTTGTCTGGGTGTGTGTGTGCATGGCACATTTTTTTTTTTTTTTATGCTGTAAGAGTCTCACATAGACACTGAATAAAGCCAGTTATCAGTGACTCTCGGGTCTTCTAGTGCCTTGCTTTTAGAGTCACTTTAAGCCTCAATTTCTGATACTATTTTAGATGTTATCTGTTCTCCTCACCCCCATGTTCCTCATCTATGAAATTCTACCTGTTGTTTGAAATACAGATTACATGGCATGTTGTCCAAAGAGTTTTCTCAAAATAGCCTTTGCCGTCTTTCTGCACTTCGTCTCCTGCACACCACAGAAGCAGCCAAGGCCCTCTCTAACACATGTACCTCAGTATCATGTGACCCCCCCCACACACACTGATAAATAGGAATGTTGGCCCCTAGCCCAGGCACATGCACACAGTAGGTCTTCGGAACATCTTGCATGGTTACATGTCAATGGAAATTATTTTCCTGGCAGCTTGAGAAGGAACATCTTTAAGGTCTGTCTTTTGGAGGTTGTTTAGAACAGCCTGTTGTTTTTTTTCTGATTCCTGCATTTTCCTTTGTTTTTCATGGAACCCTCAGCACTGATTTCCTGTCAAGCTTTGCAAATAAATATCAAGGTCAAGGGCTGGAAACAGTTCTGGGGCTGTCTTGGTACCTCTTGATTCCACTGGGCCAAGAAATGCTTTCAAGACTGAGGGCAGAAGTTTTTCAAAACAAGTCTGTTCCAGCAAGGGTGTGAGCCCCTTCCACCCTCGGGGCCTCCTCCTTCTTGCATTTTAACTACTTTGGTAAGAATAGACATTCTGGAAAGGCTGTGGTGTTTTTGAACCTCTAAGTGAGCTAGGTGATGAGGCCTGTGGTGATTTCTCAGTGAGAGGTTCCTACAGTGGGAGACATGGGGCGGCGAGGTGGTGACAGATGGCCTTTCCAAAGGGCCAGGAGGTAGCAGGCTTCCTGTTCTGACACATGCCTCCCTTCTGCTCTCCCTGCTTCTAGCTGAGGCTGTTCTCAGGCTCCGAGGGGCTTTGATCCTTGTGACCTGGAGGTGCTTGTCCAGGCCTCCTATGTGTTAGAGCTGAAGGAAGTTTAGAGGAATCCTTTATGCACATTTCTCTTAGTTCTCTTCTTTGTTTTTGCTGTTTGAGGCAGGCCCTGTGCTTGTAAGCAAACACCAGGGACAGGTTCAAAGAGGCCCTCTGTGCAGAAGCCTCTTGGCTCACTTGGAATTTCAGGACACCCCTCCCTGTTCCTGAGACTTGCAAAGAATGGATGCTGTCAGGTGTCTGTGGCCCTAGGCCCAGTCTGAGGATGGCTGACGTTGGGCCTGGGCCAGAGTTTACCCCTGCTATGACTTCAGTAGTGATGAGGGGATGGATAATAAAGGTCTTCATGTAGAGGGTTTATAGTCTTTCTAACCTCTTTCTGCTAGCCTCTTCACCCCATTTGAAATGGGAAAGTGACATTTCCTCAATTATATATAAAACGTTTCAGCCTGGTTGCTGGAGCCATATGGGAAGTTCAGCTGCTTAATTCCTGCCCCCCCTGCACCCCCACCCCGTAGACTTCACCACAGCACATACATTCAATGAGATACAAAATTACTTCCAGACAGCAAAGCCCTCCAGGTTGGGAACAGTGAGACAATTTAGAATGAACCCCGCCCCCTCTGCCCCCCTGCCACACCATTGGACCTGACTTAATTATATGCAACTCTGAATGTGGATCCATCCCCCCAGCTCCTTTCTAGTAATGGAAGGGTAAGGGAGCCTAAGAGGTTCTTAGCTGCCTGCCCCTCCCCTGGCCAACTCTGCTTCTGGCACACCTGCTGTGTGGCTTCCTTCCACCTTCCAGGCCCCAGGGCTTCCCCTTGGACAGCTCTCCTTAAGTCATACTTGGATTATTACTACCCCTCCCACAGGTCTGGCGAGCTCCTATTCATTCCACTTCCCCCTCATAAATCAAAAGAATATGCATCCGACTGTCAACCCCTGGATTAAGATTCTTTGGTGGCTTCATCATAACAGATAAAAACCCCAGCTCCTGATTCTGAGAGCAGACCCTAGGTCCCATCAATTTTTCCGATTTTCTCCCCTCTCCTCAGCCATCTTTCCACTTCCCATACAAAACTTTATTTCAATGAACACTGAAAATGACCACCACATACACTGCATTCTCAATTCCTAATATCTTCTCTTATCTGTTCTTTGTTTGCTTACGTATTAGCGTGCCCAGCATTGCCCCTGGGAATTCAATGGCAGCAACATCCTTTCTCTATCTGGAGGTTGTTTGTTTGTTTGTTGTTTTGTTTTTTTTCCTCCTTCAAAGAGGCAGACCAGAGCAGGGAAGCCAACAATCTAAGCACAAGGAAGTATAGTAAGTTTGAGGAAGGAATTAACAGAGGGGCTCTGTGAGTAAAGGGGTACCCTGGTCTTGGGGACAGCCGTCTCTTGCATGGAGTGGCCAGAAAGGCACAAGCAGAGTCCAGTCCCTAGGCTGCGTCCTGGAGGCTGGGGGATACCGGAGCGGAGAGAGTCCTCTCGATAGACAGCATGCAAAGGCTGTGATGCAGTCAGGACTCCAGAGAATCATCCAGCGCCTTCAAGGAGCAAACATTTATCAAGCCTGGAGAGGGAGCACGTGGGTGTCAGGGGAAATCAAGCAGCAAACCCAGGAGCCAATAGTATCCCGCAGGAGTGTCTTCAGATTGCTTTGCCGGCAGAGGGTCAGAAGTGGGGACCCCAAGGATCATGTAAGAACTCTGGAAGGACACCCAGCGACATGGATGTGGAGACAGTTGCTGACTGACAGGAAATGAGTGTGGGAAACAGTCACATTGCAGTAAAACCTAAAAAGAGGCTTGAGGGAGAGTGACTGGGAAGGAGAGCTTTCCAGTGAGGTTCCCACTCCGCTGGGGCTGTTTCCTGGGGCTCTCAGGAGTTGGCTTGGGGACCTGTCAGTTTCTCTTTCATGTAGGCCATCAAGCAAACCATCGCCTCTTTAGATTTTGTTTTCCCAGGCACATTCACTCCTGAGCTCTCAGGATTCCCATCACAAATTAAGTCCTTTGCAACGTCCACTCACCTCCTTGAAATTCAGTGCTGTCCCCATTACATGTTGCCTCTTAAACAATTATTCCTGTTAACACCACGGGCACAGGACCCCTTAGGGCAGTGGTCCTCAACCTGTGGGTTGTGACCTCTTTGGGGTCAAATGACCCTTTCATAGGGGTCACCTAAGACCATCTGCACATCAGATATTTATATTATGTTCATAACAGTAGCAGAATTATAGTTATGGAGTGGCAATGAAAATAATTTCATGGTTGAGGTCACCATAACACGAGGAACCATATATTAAAGGGTCACAGTGGCAGGAAGGTTGAGAACCACTGCCTTAGAGGAGCTCCTTTAGTCATGTAGGGGAAGTTGAGTCGGATCATTAGGGTTTCGGGAGCATGAATGCCGCCATGTAGAATGGACTGGAAGGGAATGATAAAGAAAGTATCCTTCACACACTGGCCTGGCCTTGCAGGCGGGTGACTGTCAATAGAACTCTTCCGTGGCTGCAGATCAAACAAACAGTTGCAGCTCAAGCAAGTCAGATAAGATTAATGAAATGAGCAGGCCTCAATTGGGGTATTTCCCAAAGCACAAGAGAAGTAACCAGATGAGAACCTCTGGAGACCAGAACTCAATGTGCAGAGGCTTTTGTCCTTTGCCGGGGCTGCTCAGTGGTTAGGGCCCAGTTGCAGGGTAGAGAGCACACAGATGGAGGCAAGGATGAGGACCAGGTGTCAGGAAGGGGCTCCCAGAAAGACGCGGCACAGCGCAGTCCCATCTAAAATCACCTCCGGGCGTGTCTGAGAGGGTATTTCTAGACTGAGTTCATTGAAGCGGGAAGATTTACCTTAAGTGTAGGCAGGACATAAGATTCCACAGGTTGGAGCCTCAGCTGACTAAAGAGAAAGCCAGCAGAGCATCTTAAGTCGCCTTGTCTGCTCCCTGACTGTGAATGCAGTGTGAGCAGCTGCCTACCACCCTAACCTCCTTAAACTGTAAACCAAAACAAGCCCCTCCTTCCTTAAGTGGCTTTCCTGGGGTGTTTTGTTTCAACAATGAGAAAAGTAACTAATGCAGCATCCATTTCACAGCTCTTGTGTCTGGAGTCTTGGCGCTTTGAGTCAAGCTGGGATAAAGACAGGGTGGGTAAGCCATGCCTTGCCCACAGCGCAGGGACTCTGACCTAGGCGAACTGGAGGGAACCCATCTGCAGGGTGATTGACCTAGCTATTGTCCTGAGCCGTAAACTCCCAGATGCAACTATGCCATACTCTTGGAGCAGATCCTCACTCTTGTGTAGCCACATTCATGGGCTGGGGATGCCTTAGTCCTCCAATGGGGAACTTGCCTCTTTTGGCAGAGCATCCATTTTTTCTTCTGTTGCCAATAAATCTCCCAGTCCTGTTATTTCTCCTCTGCTTCCCTCTATTGCTTCTGACAGAGTTTGCCAGTTAGCTGAGGTCAGGATTTCCTTTTTACAAACAACCTGCTTTCAGTCAGCGGGGCCAGAGGTTTCCTAAATTACAAACGCTTTCATTTCTCCTGCCGCAACTCATCCTGTCAGTCTGTATAATCGCCCAGAATGGAGGGGACCGGAAATGCTCAGGGATACACCAAAAGAAAGATGTGCTCTTAGGAATGCACTGCTCTGCGGGTCCGAAAAAGACCCTGCATGGATCGGCTAGACTGTTGTAACTGATGCTGCCAGTGTCTGCAGGGAAATTCCTTCTGCATCTGAAGTGGACCAGCAGCCCTCTCTCATCTCCAGGCTCTGTTAAGCAAATGACCTCCTTTATAGTCATTTGAATTGAGAAACATCTATGTCATATGCAAATGTTTTGAAAAGCAAAGTAAAATGTCATTGGGAAACATGTGTCTGTTTACCTTGCATTTGTAAATGTTGATCGGAAGAAAAATTTCAAAGCAAAAGAATGACCTGGGATTGAGACACTATGTTTAAAAAGAAAAGAAAAGGCATGGGCTCCTATCCTTTCCAGTTGACAACCACTCACAAAGGAAAATTAATTTTCTTTAGTGGGGTCTCACTGGGTATATTAACCGCACTTATTGAAAGGCCTCATTCCTAGAAGAAGATGGCCAACACAAAGTGAACTCAATGGTATTTTGTAGATTATTTTGTATCAGACTGCTTCGCTTGGGCATTTTTTTTTTTTTTTTTTTACCTTATCATGCTTGTATAGTATGGTTTCTGATTGGGGGGGTTGCTTTTTTTTCTTGTGTGTTTTCTATTCATTCATTCATTCACTTCTTTTCTTTCTTTTTTTTTGTTTTTTGTTTTTTGTTTTTTGAAACAGGGTTTCTCTGTGTAGCTTTGTGCCTTTCCTGGATCTTGCTCTGTAGACCAGGCTGGCCTCGAACTCATAGAGATCCACCTGGCTCTGCCTCCCGAGTGCTGGGATTAAAGGTGTGTGCCACCACCGCCTGGCTCCTGCTTATTTTCTACATAGGGAGAAAAGGCATGGAGTTGAGTAGCTGGGGACACGGGGAAGATCCGAGACGAGTTGGGGGAGAGGAAAGTATGATCAGAATATATTGTAGAAGCAAAATACTTTCAATTAAAAACAAAATACGGTCAGAAAACATTAGAAAGTGTGCTAACTGTGCACAGGAGGTCATATAGGCCCTGAAGCCTGAACAAGGACTCTAACTCAACCTGGTGGTTAGTGACAGATCATCTAGGTGACAAAACCAACGTTGAGTGGCCTTACAGCTCAGCTCAGGATATTTTCATGATCCAGCAGGGAGGGCTAAGATCATGACTTTCCCTTATTTGATGATGACCTTTCCATGGGGAGGAGGATGTGTCCCCTGAATGCAAAGCATTTAACCCAAGTCTTATAATCTACACAGTACCGCAGGCCAAACTAGACAGCTCTGGGCCCCAGCATCGAGAGCAGCCATCTGGGGAAGTATTCACACCAGAAGGGTCGAGAGTGCCTTTTGCTAGCCTAAGTATTGTTTCTGTTCATTTTTCCTAATCTTTCTCCCATGATGGGCCTGTGATCTTGATCCTCTAAATAGCATTGGGCCTACATTTTACCCTAGCCTCTTTGTTTCCTGACCACTCATCAATTCTTTAAGCTTCTGGCTTCTAGTTCTGGGGTTTTGTTCTCCTTTATCAGCTGGCTGTACCCCTTCCCCAGTCTAGCCTGCTCTATCACTCTTCTAGTCTAGCCTGCTCTATCACTCTTCTAGTCTAGCCTGCTCTATCACTCTTCTAGTCTAGCCTGCTCTATCACTCTTCTAGTCTAGCCTGCTCTATCACTCTTCTAGTCTAGCCTGCTCTATCATCACTCTTCTAGTCTAGCCTGCTCTATCACTCTTCTAGTCTAGCTTGCTGTCAGTCTTGCCTCTATGCCAAGTTCTGCTCAGGCCAACTTCATGCTTTTAGTTTGTAGGAGCCTTGGCTATCCTACTACTGGTCTCTATTAGCACCACTCACAGAGACCTTTCTAGAATGTCAGTGAGTTCTCTAACATCCACCAGCCAAAGGCTTGAGAGCAGGGGCCTGTTTTTCACCTTGTTTCTAGGCCCAGACCCAGCCATGCAGAACATGTCCATAGGGTTCTTGCTATATTGGAGAAGTTGATTCTTCATGTGGTCAGGAAAAAAATGTATATACAAACTCAGCAGTGGTCTCATACTTTGAAAATATTAGCTTGGTTTTCCCTTATAATCTTTGAAACAGCTCATTGTTAGTCGCATCCTAGGCAACCAGGAATACAGTTAAATGGTTGGCTTTGCTCTGCTGGGATTGCAGGCAGTCTGTCTGTCTGCCCACAGAATCGAGTGTGCAAACCATTAGAATGCCCTGTTACACAACAGTTTAGATAATGACCCTCTTTATCTCATGTGCATCCACATTTCACTGTACCTCACTTTCCCCACATGTAACATCTTATTCAGCCTGACTATTGTTATGTCAGATTTCAGATTTCCATCCTCTTCATTCTAATCAGACCGTTGCTCACTGGCCTTCCTTTGGCCTAATAACCATTTCCCCCACATCTTCTCTTTCTCCACTACCTTCACTACAGCCCACGCTCTACTCAGCCAGAATGATCACTGCAATAATTTATCAAATCCCCTCAGTGACTCCTCCTTCACTTAGAATAGTACCCATAAACTTTGTTTCCACAAAGAGTCTTTCCACCTTGACTGTATCTTATTCTTGCCACCTCACCAATTCATTCACAATCTGTTTCTACCAGCTTTACCATGAAGTCAGTTATTGGATCAAGGTTATCTTGACCCATAGTGCCTAGCACAATGCCACATGGGAAAGCGAGTCTGTGGGATAGACTATGAACTGCCTGCCCATCAAGGCAGAGGTAGGTGGGGGAGACATTAGAGAGAAGGAGCTAACACTTCGTGATATTAGGGGAAAGAGCTTTGCCAATGATAAAGGACTAGCTGTGGTGCAGGTGGACTGAGGCTTGAATGCTAGAATGTTCTGACCAAACATGAAGTAGGATTCTTGGTCTGTGTACTAACCAGAGGCATAGAACACTGTTCATTACAGCAAAGAGAGGTATTGCTAAGAGGCAAGAACAAGCTGTATTTGGAGGCTCTGGACTACTAGAAATCTGAGCTTCAGCTAATGGTTGGGGGTGGGGGGAGCCCTTAAAATAGTTGGGCTGGGGGTGCCATGTTAGAAGTGGCAGAGAATTTATCTTCAGAGTGTACAACCCCCACTTCGACTATTCTTCATACTTTCTTCACCTAAGACCTGATAATACCATCACTTCCCACCTCTACTTCTTCCAAGATTTTCCCTTCAGCTCTCATCACTTTCATATTGGACACCTAGTTATTCAAGTGAATTGGTGTAGTGAGTGCCTGTGAAAAATCCACATCACAGGGATGATGAATGGGCCAGACAACTGTGTGTGTTTGCTTGTCATGTATTCATATATATGAATGTTGTGTTTCTTGGGTTGAATTCTCAAGAGAAAGTGAGCTGTACAGTTTTATAGCCCTCTGTCAGTGATTAATCTGGCAAATCACAGAGATATATGTTGTGAGTATTCTTTTTTGATGAAACTGCCTCATATTGCTCTCCCTTAGGTATTTAAGTGGGTAGATCTATGCTCTGCAATCCAAGATAATTTATGTTTAATTCTGTTCTATCATAGATAAATTTGAGTGAGGATCCAGTTGAAGTAGTCTGGATAAATAAAGAGCTTTTCCATTCTCCAGTCCCTGTGATGATCAAAGAACCAGCTGTTGCCTTCCAGTTCAGTTCCTAAAGGACTGATAAAGCCATCACCAGGTTGTCCATATGACTTCCTCTGGCTGCAGGGTTCTAATGCAAACAAGATTCTGCTCCTCCACGTAACCAAAGCCAGATAGATGATACTGACATTCAAGGAACATACAGTCCCGCACAAATCAAGTTTATTAATTTAAACACAAAATTAATGAAGAAAAAAATCTGTACACAACTGTGGACACACAACCCTCCCCCCCTTTTTTTTCTTTTACAGTAAGGCCAAGATCAAAGCTATCTTTTCAGTCTTCACAGAGTACAGAAATATCAAATGAAGAGGCTTAAAAACCATCCACTTCTGTCTATGCCAGGTGAGACAGGAAACGGATTCCATTATTCACTTTAACAATTTGGAGAATTCACAATGACTAATTTTTAGCAGCCACATGGACTTTTAGAAAAGGAAAGGGTAGAGTGGTTTGTCTGCTACTCCAGGTCAAACCCAGAGTAATACTATTAGACAAAATTGATCCAAAGGGTAATTTCATGGTACCACAAAGCCAGAGATGAGAAGGAATCCTGCTCGTACAAATTCATCATTTTGGAAGAATCTTTCTTAGAGCAGGACAAACATGGTCATTTGTCGTCACAGATTTACGTCTGTCAGGTCATAAATAGAAAGCAACATTGCAACATTAGTGCTTGTGATGATGGCCAGACATACCCACTGTGGGCAACGAGGAGGGAAAGACTGAGCAGAGGGACTGATGGGAAGTGTTGCTGACCCAGCTATATGGTAAAATGTACTCGTTGATACAAACAAGAAACCCAGACACAAAACCCAGACACAATAATAATTCTGAGCACATGGAAACTCTGCTAGGCTCCAATTAATTTTATTAATAAAATATATCTATCATCTATATTCTTTCTGTGGGATGAAGCATTCGAATAATCATTCTTTTCCAAGTAGTTACATATAATACATTAGTGTTGAAATGAGAAAGTGAGGTGGGCCGGAAGACTAAAATTTTTTTCAGTTATGAAACTGCTGTGTTATTTTTATCAAGGCCCTTCTAACCAACACTAAAAAAAAATTAGAAAAATTGATAGGATAAAAGATTGGGAAAATAAAATCCTTGTTGACACTTGACATTCATGCTTTTGGTCTTAGATTACATTATCGAAAGGATCCATTATCTACAATATTTATACCCAATACTCAGCTAAGGCACTGTAGGAGTTTGTGCCCACGCTTCCTAATAGCATTTCCCTAAACAGAATGTAAAAGAATCATCCATTATTACAAATTTACACCAAAACTTCTTTCTGTACACGATTGTCTCAGTGATGTACATTTTACATGTTTAAATTAGACATACTTTAAACTACTTTGCAATGTGCTAAAATTCAAAGTACTTGCTGTATTGTCAGGCAAAGGCCTTTTCATTGATTGTTTCTTATACTATCGTCCTTTCAACTGTTTGATACTGAGAAGTCTGTCTTGGTGAATTAAACAGTATGTGAATTATACCTCGGCAAATCTGTTTCTTGAAAGTCTTTTCATAAATAAGTAGTGACATACAGATTGCCCTGGGTAGGAGACACCAAAAAGTAAACCTTTGAGAGGATCCCTCCACTCATGTCCAGGAAACACATCTCAGTTTCTGTTGTGGAATCAAGTTTGCTGGGTTGGAGAAGCTGTTTATGTCACATTTGCTGAAAATCAAAGTGTCTGTAGGTCTTTTCTTCACAGGTTTGAACCATGTAGTTAATGTAGCCAAGACACATCACACTGTGCTAGAACATTCTCATGGCTGATTTTCATTGGATTCACAGTACTAGAGTCAACAGCTATTCTGAAGAAATACACATGGTCCTCCATTAACCTGGAGGGGAGCAGTCAAGACCACAGCAGCCATTCATCCATATGTTGAAACTGGTACATTCCACAGTCCAGCACTGACACAAGACTGAGGCCTGCTGGATTGTCTCTGGCCACAGGGCAGTTGCGCAGTGTCAAATTGGCATGAGGCTGTTACAGGTACTCTAATTCCAAGGCATGATGCAGGGCCATGAGGTCCGAGTGACTGGAGACCCTCCAGAAGGGCATAGCATGCTGCAGAGGGCAGACATATGGTAAGGACAGAGAACCTGACCCACATAAACCCTCCCATTTCCTTTAGAGAGACACTGCTCTGCTCACCACCATTTCAGTACTGTAAAAACTACCAGCCAGCACATGCATGTCACATACACTTAAAACCCAAAGAACAATGGTGTAAGTGCAGTATCTATTTCTCTCTAGAATGCCACTGTGACTTGAATGATCATTCCAAACTTTAAATAAAAGTCACTGAAAAGAAACTGGTGCTTTTTGATATATGTCCCTTGTGGTTGTCAATGTTGAAAGTTTACAAAGCTTATTCTTTATGGGTTGAAACGTTTTCCTTAGTTGGCAGGATTTTACATTTTTTTTCTAAACACAATCTTGCTCATAGATGAAGAGACTTTTCTTCTTCATGACTATTCCATGTGGGAAAAATTGCAAATGAGCATCTAAGGTTAGTGTGAGTGTATCTGCAGTTGTTTAAGCCATTAGGGCACAAATCAAGTTCAGACAGAAGTGTCTGGGAACCCCTGAACAGTCCTGGAAACAGGGTATAACCTCCTTCCACAGAGGCTAGAGCAGACTGCTGCTCAGAAGCATTTATAAAAGTATTTATGTGGCAGTAAGATCTTTCTCGGAGAGCAACATTGTGTTTTCTTCACAGGAAAACAGATTTCTCTCACACACAATCATCTAGAGGCAGATGTATGATTTGCAACTACAGTGCTAAAGACTTTGAGGAAATTTTATAAGAAGTAGAAAATCTGTCACGGAAGCTGGATTCTAAAGATTTGTAGGTAGTCTGATATAGCTCATAAAACTGTTATATAATGGTGCACACATTATTTAATATACTTATAAATGATATTAATATTATTAATATGCTCAAATTACCTGCTAAAGTCTTTTCCTGCATTCTCTAACTCTAATATTGAGCATTCCTGACTCAGTCTTCTGGCAGGCATCTATAGATCTCTGTTATGTGTCAATAAGGAATAGTCCAGAAATGAATGCCTAAAATCTCCACAGATGTAGAGATAGATAGCTCCCTTGGCACTATTAAACTGTAATCTGTACCATGGCTCATTTATTTATTCAACAAAGATTATCTTTCCTGTTTCTGGGCCCATGGTCTAGGAACAGAAGAGTCCGAGACATAGATGGTACCAGCTCACCCTCTCAGACTGTGAAACGCAGGAATTCCTCAGTGTGCCGATAGAGTAGGGAACTAGGGACATACCCCAAGGAAGCAAGGGGCAATTGAGCTGAGTGTGGGAGGTGGCCATCTGGAAGGGTACCCAGATGGCCCTGGGGCTTGAGGCATAGATAACGGAGATGAAGGAGAACTTCATTGACACTGACTAGCTGTGGGAGAAGATACAGGTGGCTGGAAAAGCCAGAGGGTACACGGCCCCAGAAACTCTAAGTCACTTTACTGATAATAGTGGGTTATGCTGCCTCGGCTGTTCTGACAGGCTGGGTATAAGGTGACTCAGTGGTAGTATCATTATTCTACTGTGGAAGGGAGAGAAGAGAGGTTTAAGATAGCCGGTAAGGACCGAAAGTAAGATTCCTATTGTGGCTGGGCTAAGTCTGAAGCCTAGATGCTACAGTGCTCCGTTCCTTGTTCCTTGTGGCCTTTTTCTGTAGCTGCAAACTTGCAGCACCATGGCAAGGTGGATATACACAGAATCCTCTTTCTCCCTGTTGATAGCAGATACTGGGAAGTTTGAGTGACTGATTCACAGAGGAGGGTGGCAAACTGATCACCTGCCATACAGAAAGCTTTCTTCCTTTTCCTTACTAGAACAAATTCCTGCATATTGTAGAACACTTTAAGCCTATAGAACCTTGTAAATAAATACAAATCACTTCTTTCCCTAACATTAAAATACTAAACACTAAACCACTGTAAGCATAACTATATTTTTATAGACGCATATATAAAAATTATGCATATATACAATTTGTACTATTTAGCATGCTCACTGGATCTTTAACTCATTTTAGATACATAATTTTTTTAAAGAAAGCTATTCATTACTTTCAACCTATAGTTTATTTAACTGCCTCCATAGTATCTATATTTATAAACTTTGTTTTTGTAATTAACTTGTTTTTCAGACCTTATTATTTTTGAAAGTTTTACTTTAAATTTTGTATGTGTGCATGTGTGGGTGTGTGCATATAAGTGCAGGCGCTCTTGGAGGCCAGGAAAGGGTACTGGGTCCTCTGGTGCTTGGGTTGCAGGCAATTGTGTGCCATTTCACTTGGATTGTGGGGAATCAAACTCGGGTCCTCTGCAAGAGCAGCAAGTGTTCTTAAGTGCTGAGCCCTCTCTTCTTTATGCTATTGTTAGTGATCCTTTCTCCAGAGCAGCTGCTCATCTCTATTCATCTTATTAAGTACAGGTACTTCAGGATGCTAGTAGCATGCTGAAGGCTCCAGCCAGAAGCTTTAGAACATCCACCTTCTCAACACACATAAACTACTTGAGGGAGCTCTGAGTGCTCTGGAGGGAAGTGGGTTTGCCTCAGATAAGTGCCCTCTACATACAACCACCATCAGTTCAAATCTGAAAGCTACTGCTACACTGTGGAGTGAGGAATGAGATGAGTGATGGAGACATTGAAAAAGGAACTGAAAAAAAATCCAGTGACTCCATTGACAAATTAAGGTGCAAAATAGGCACTCTGATTCATAGGCTGCAAAAGCAGTTCTGGGAACTGTGTCTCATCCATTCAGGTGTGCCAGATGCCAGTGAGGGCACATTTAGACTGCTTAGCTTTAATTTCAAATAACAATATCTAAAAAGAAGGAATTATTCACAAGAGTCCTGAGTCAGATTGTTTTCTAGCAATGAGATACCAGGAACTTCACCCTTTAGAGCATTCATAAACCCAGACCAAGCTGCATCCTGAAAACTACACCTGTGGTATAAAGATGGCTCATCTCAGTGCAGGGGCATTGAAGCTGCTCCTTGGAATAAACCTGCCAAAGGTTTTGGATGAGAGCTGACAGACCCTAGAGACAGCTGCACTGAGAACATCATCTCCAGCCTTAGCACCACCTGCTCAGAGGAAGAATGGATAGTGATGTCTGCTGTGGTGAGCAGTTTCGTCCTCATAGAACCATAGGGGCTCTAAGCAGTGTCCACAATCAAGTGGCTGGTTAATAAAAGATAGCTTAGTAAAGAAGGCCAGTGACTCTTGTTAAAGATCATCAGATCAACATTTCATAGGGTAATACTTTTCCTACCCAAGTACATAGATTTTTACACTTGACACTACTGGGGAACACTGGGTGCAATGAAGTGTGTGTGTGTGTGTGTGTGTGTGTGTGTGTGTGTGTGTGTGTGTGAGCATATTATTCTTGGCCACTAGACATAAGTATTTCTTTTATAAAACCAGAAAGAAGGGGTGCCAAAAGAAGAAAAGAGAAGCACATGACTTTGAAGAAGCCTGAGCTCAACTCCTCTCCATTAACCCAATGAGGTTCCTTTACTGTACAATCTTCCCAGAGCTCCAGTTTATCAGTAAATGAACTAGTTAGTGTAAATGATTCATGGTTGCTTCCAAGTTTAGAGTTGTTAAAATAAAGGCTGTTACCCGCAGATCACCGTAGCTGCAGCAAGAACTGGGAACACAAGAGCATGCCCCCATGGCTCAGGACCCCTGGGCAGACAAAGCAGATTGACTGGACCACCTCATCACAAGGGAGGTATTGTGAAAATAAGAACAAAAATGATGACTGCAAAGACAGGGAAGCTCAGCAGCAAGCTGGGGTACCCAGAGTTGGGAGAATAAACAAAGATGGGGGGGGGGGGGGCAGGGGATGGACTCCTGGGTGGATACACAAAGGCGACCGGATAAAAGGGGTTCAGGAAGCATCTTCTGTAATTAGCCTGGAATGTCAACAGGCTGGAATGGTAGGCTCATTCCACAGACTAAGAAGGAAGGAGCTTTTCAGGGGGCTGCCCTGAGAATATACCGAAGGAGTTTAGATTTTTATCTTGTAAATGAATGGGAAGGGAGGCTAATATTTGCGGAATGCCTCAAAACAAAGGGAAGGAGGGATTTGAAACTATTCAGGGGCCAGAGAGAGAGATTTGGAGGTGTGACTAGCTGCTCATCACAGAGAAAGCTGCCTTGTAGTTAGGACGCTGGGCAGAAGACACGCAGAAAAGAGGGGCATTGGAGTGGTCAGTGCCTGGGGGACACCTGAAGTCATTTGGTGAGATCAGACACGGAGAGGGACAGGCTGTGTCTGATGTAAATGGAAGTCCTCATCATCCCTAACAGGGGGAGCTGAGGTGGGCAACCAAGCCTAAGGGAGCATAGGCTTAGGAGTCTTCAGAACACAATATGTCCCAAGGGGAACACAATGACATGTTGTTCCTGCTCTTCCTGCTGATTGGCACAACTCTTCAAATCTCCTTCCCTCTGAAAGTCTACATTTACTCCTCTGGTCACACATGACATCCATCATATAAAAAAAAGCTATGTGCATGGCTGTTCACACGGAAACTGAAGTTTGCACAATTATAAAAATGCATTAATAAAAGTCTCCTATAATAGAAGAGCCTCTCCTCGCTGGCACAAATATTGCACTTTCAAGAATGTACTCAGAAAACGTTCACTGAGGATCTGCTTGTAACACTAAATGCTAAGACCCCCAAAGGGCTGGTAAAATCAGAATAGCACATCCACACGGTAGCACACTGGTATGGCCACTTGAAAGATCAGCGAGCGGCACTCTGTGTTCTGGTACAGAGAGCTGCCAGGACAGACTGCTCAGTGAGAGGAAGTGCAGAGAAAATACGCGGAATTACCATCTGCGTTTCAAAAACACAAAACCTATCTGAGCTGTGCACACGTGACTGCTAGGCACCTGGCATACAGGGGTTCAAATACGTCTGCAGTTGTAAATAAAGAGACCTCAAAAGACTGATGACTCTAACAGCACACGGTAAAGACACTGCCCAGCATTGAGCATTTAGTCCTTGTGTCTCAGCTTCTTTTTAGGCTAGTGGTTCTCAACCTTCCTAATGCTGCGACCCTTTAACACAGTTTCTCATGCTGTGGTGACCCCAACCTTAAAATTACTTTTATTGCTATATCATAACTGTAATTTTGCTGCTGTTTGGAATTGTAATGCAAATACCTGTGTTTTCGGATGGGGTTAGGCAACTCCTGAGAAAGGGTCCTTCAGTACCCAGAGGGTTGTGACCTGCAGGTTGAGGACTGTTGCTTTAGGCAAAGAGAGCCAAGACCTAGCATGCAGGATGTGATAATTAAGTGTGAACAAACAACTTTGCAATAATAAACTAATCTCTACATAGTGTTCAATCTCTGTGTCCCCCTTAAATAAAAAACAAATATTAGATTATATTACAAATGTGTTCTTTTTTCTTTTTTCCAACAAAGGTGGCTTTCTCTGGAGTTTAAAATGAGGCACTACTGGCCAGGTACTCAGCTTAACTTTGGATCTCAGCAGGTTTTGGAGTGCACATTTAAAAGGAACAGCTTTTAAATGAAATCTTGGTCAGAACATAGAATAATGGATGCTTGCCATTTTTACCTGCTACTCACTGAAGATTTAACTGGGACTCCAAAAATAAAAAAAATTAATCTAGCAATAAAAACTAGATATCATTATTTAATCATTCTGATTTTTAAAGCTATACCCGTGCTTAATTAGCTCAATCAAGCCAAGTCCTATCTTCATTTCCAAGGAAGAACTTTATAATACAAATTACGGCATTGGACTGAATTACTTAGGAAAATCTGGCTGCACTAATGGAAGAGTCAGCAAGGGGCACCTAGACAACAGCTTACTGGTTTCAGGATTTGAAGGGCCCTCTCTAGCCAAAGAATATGATTTAGGCAGATAAAAGATATCTCTCTATAGGGATGAAGAGAGCATGCGGCAGCACCTTTAAAAGAATAGAGAAAACAGAAGCCAGCTAAATGGTTAAAATTGGTTTTGAAGAAAGGCAAACATGTTATGATTTTGATGTGAATGCTCAAATGTGCAGACCTTCCCAGGGAGGGGCGCTTGCTTGCACTTAATTCTGTTTAGTGATTTCAACCACTAGGTAACTAATACATCAGAATGATGGCGTGGTTTAGAGGGAGAAAGCCGTCCCTGGGCAGGATGGGCAGAACAGAGCTCTAGATACCTGTATGCAAACATCTGCCTGGACAGACAGCTAAGTGAAAAAACAAATACCGTGTACAACGAGGAGAAAGGAGACACCTGTGTAAGTTATAGCTACCTCACCCAATGAAGAAACAAACATACCCAGTATGGAGGCTTCACAAGCAGAATAACTTTTTAAAAATGAAATCTTAGCATGTTTGGAACGTTTGAGTTTATAGTTTGAAGGAGCATTGGCTTCCAATCACAGTATGGTCAATACCTTGCTATCTGATTAAGGCACTGTTTCTTTTTCTTTCTTTCTTTCTTTCTTTCTTTCTTTCTTTCTTTCTTTCTTTCTTTCTCTCTCTCTTTCTCTCTCTCTTCCTCCCTCCCTCCCTCCCTCCCTCCCTCTGTCCTTTCTTTCTTTCTTTCTTTCTTTCTTTCTTTCTTTCTTTCTTTCTTTCTTTCTTTCTTTCTTTCTTTCTTTCTTTCTTTCTTTCTTGGTTTGGTTGTGGTTCTTTGAGATAGGCTCTTACTTTAGTCCAAGCTGGCCTGGAGCTCCCATGAGGACTGGGGATAGAGGTATGTGTCACCAGGCCCAGCTGAGCCTGTTTTCTTTCAGATAGGTCAAATGATGCTTTTTTATAGCATCATTGTGAAGTGGTAATGAGATACTGGAGGGGAGTACCTGAAAATGGGGGTGGGCTGTGGAAGGAGTTTTAGATCTGGTGCCCCATGTTCTTATTGGGCTCTGATCTTGGGCACAGTGTGGGTAGTCATTTTCAGTCACGCTGTTCCTTTGACCTTGTCTATATGTTTGTCTTACAAGTGACACTGTGCCTTTCTACTCTTTCCCCCTCTAAGTTAGTTATTAAATAGTCCTCACTTCTGGGCACCACTCAGCTCTAAAGATACTCACATATGTCACCAATTCTCAGGTCCCAGTCTCTTCCTTCATGGACAAAGAATTACTACTTTGTAAGGCAGAGGCAGGTGGATCTCTGTGAGTTCGAGGCCAGCCTGGTCTACAGAGCTAGTCCAGGACAGGCTGCAAAGCTACAGAGAAACCCTGTCTCAAAAAGCGGAAAAAAAAATTAGTTTCTTTTAAAGACTAGCTCAAACACTGTCTTGAAAAAGGCTATGTAGTCTGTTACACATGGTTTCCAATGTTTTGCAAGGTATGAGAATCTAACCTTCTGAAATCAGACAGTTTTTACACACATAAGCAGGTCACAAGGTCCAAGGAGCTTCTTCCCCCACCCCACTTACCACATACTTTCATTCACTCTCAAAAATCAAAGTACAGACCATTCATAAAAATTCAAAGAGAGTGTTCATTGCTGGTGGGTACCTAATTTCTTTTTGGTGTAAAAAAAAAAAAACAAAACATGTCCCAAGATAAATAGTGGAGATAATTTTATCTGCCCTTTGTAGACAGAAAATGTATTCTTATTACACATTTGAATTATTGCATCAGACCAGGAGATCCTGTCTTCCATGCTGTGCTCACCAGGTCTACCCATCTCAAAAACATCTCAGAAAGACGTAGGAAGAGATATGCCCACAGTGGGATTTTACCTGCTTTTGCATCTTATGTGAAACACAAACCAGAAAGCCACACTCTGGTAACTTTCTCCTGAAATTAAAATTAGGAAGACCCAGCTCAGAGGGCAGTTGAGAAGCTGGCTTAGGGCCACAGCAGAGTGAATTGCTCAGGAGGGCCACTTTGCTCAAAGGGGCAACTCTCCTCCTAGGCCCTTATGACCACTAGAAGGTTCTGTGTAGGGATGCCCCGGGAATTCCACAAACTTTCCAAGGAAGACAACTTGAGTTTGGATTCCCACCAACCATTTTCCTTCAGTTTCCAGGACTGAGTTTGGGGAACTCTAGTCTAGGCCGACAAATGTACCCAGCAACAGTTGTGGTCCTGTCAAGCATTAGCAGGCTAAGTGTGTTTGGGTTTGGCCAGTCCAGGCACATCAGTGGCATCTTCTGTCATGAACGGACATAGGGCCAGTGTCTGTGCTCATATTGGAATTCAGAGTCACTGGAGGTGAAGGAAGCCATCTTCAGAGCTTATGAAAAGGCTGCTACATGTCATACCTGACAGTCAGTGCTACACCTGAGACCTGGAACTTTGTATGCCATTTATGACTAGATAAGAGGCAAAAGAACTGAATATGTTGTATCCATCATGGGGGTGGGGGGAACAGGGGTTATGAATGAGTTTGTGGGGAAAGGAGGGGCTTTATTCATGTCAGGATAGGATGTCCTTGAAGAAACATGGAGTAGAACTGTACCAAGATTTTGAGATAAATAAGAAAGTTGAAGGTAGAGTCTCTAACAAAAGATCTCCAGCCCAAGATCACATTCTGTTGTCAAAGCAGACATTCGTAGTTATTTGTGTAATCCTGGTTGCATTTGTTGTCTTAGTGGGTCTGATTGGTCAAGAAGGCTAAGGAGCCAGGTGCGGTGATAATACCCACTGGGGAGGGAGAGTAAAAAGAAATGGAAAGCTTTAGAACCTGGTTCAAAGTCATAGAATAAATGGACAGCAAAGCTGGAAGTCATATGGCATACAAGCTATTTCCACTACCACATCTCCTGTTCTAGTATGAGTGAGTGCAGTTATAAAAAAAAAAATCCTAAAAATGAAAGATGTATGACATGAGTTTTGAGAAACATGCCAGATAATGACAGAGGATTTGGGGAAAATATTCTGGAGTAATGTAAATTGGCATGGCAAAAGAGAGGTGTTCATGGTTTGAATACGTCTCCCAGAGGTCACATGTTAGAAATCATCCTGAATTTTCTACGCTGATATTAATGGAAGGTGGGAACTGTGGGCAGTAATTAGGATCTGTTAAGTTGAGCTCATGATGTGAGTGGGCAGTGTGTGTAAAAAGGAGCATAGTGATGTTATAGACTTTCTACAAAGATGAAGAAAGACCTTGCCCTGTGTCCACAGAGGATGTCCTCTGTTATTTTATGATGTAACAAGAGGGTCTTCATCAGCTGCTGACACCATGCTCTTCAATGTTCAAGCCTCCAGAACTGAGCCAAACCAATCTGTTCTTTATAAATGATCCAATGTCAAGCATTTTGCCATAGTAACAGAAAATGGACTAAGACAGCCGGTCCCTAGATGAATGTGACTGCAGTGTTGTGTGAGGACGAGGAAAGACAGGTTGTAAAGATTGCAAAGACCCTGAGTGTTGAGTAAGGAATTGGGCTCCTCTCCTTTAAGAACTGCAACAAGATGTCAAAGGAGATAGTTTCTGCTAAGGGAATGCTCAAATTACAGATGCAGAAACCAAGACACCAGTCATGGGCCACAGGGCATGTCTTCAAGAGGCTTTTATGGTCATGGCCACCCTCCCCTTTCCAGTGCTTCAAGCAAGGCAGATGTTGTCCTTATGACAGAAGGAAGGTGCAAATCTTCTAGGGCAGTGAATACATGCCATCTTTGCATTCCAGCTTTGACTACAAGCAAACATCTTTCTAAAGTGATGCTTAAACAGGTGTGGGGCTGCACCAGGACTGGGTAACAAGATGGGAGCCACCTGACAACGTTTTGTCTTTCCTGTATGCAAGGTGTAAGGACAGTATAGGCATCACCTGTGTTCTGGGGGATGGGTGTAATGCTACGCTTGCTTCCCTGACCAACCACCACTGGCAATGCTCACTCATGTCAGTAGGGTTGTGCGCTGCACCTCTCCATGTTTACGATCCTTCACAGTTCACAGTCTGTGGTAGAAAAATGCCCATATGTAGAAGGAGTCCATTTTGAGGACTGAGGCTGCTCATGGCACCCGTGGGGGAGGCTTACCTTTTTTGCCCCTTGCTCTTCTTCCACACCATCTCCTATGACAACATACACCACTTTCCTTCCAAACCTTTGGATTATCCTCTCAAAACAGCTCTCCTTTCCTAGTGGGTAGGTGCAAAGGAGAGAGGTGTAACAGCTGGGTAGCCCAGTTTGACCATGCTGGGAAGCTTTAAACAGATGCTTTGTTCATGCTTCCCATTACACGCTACCCCATCCAGGGAAATGTGTCTCACCACTTGAGTGATGAGAAGACAGCATGATGTGGTAAAGGTTGTGAATTCATTAGCGGTATGTTAGCAGACTCTTGAAAATTGGTGGTCTGGGCCACATGATGCCAAGATACCTATCAATGTGGCCTACCATAAAATCACAAACTTAAATGCTAAGGTTGTTGTTTTTTTTTTTTTGTACCATTGCACAGTTCTTAAGCATGAACTTTGACAATGCCATGTCTCAGTGCCAAAATGTTGGACACCCCTCTTTTCTAAAGAGCTTATGACATAAACATTGCTGTGTGTGTGTGTGTGTGTGTGTGTGTGTGTGTGTGCCGGCTGCATTGTAGTAATACACTCTTTCCTTCCAAGCTGAGACTTAAAAGGCATGCAATTCTGGCAGCCTATTTTAACTTGACTTAAAAACTTGTTATATCAAGCTGAACATAATACAAGACCAGTGAGAGTGATAAAAACAATAACTCAAATTGGATTCAGTATAGCAAAAGAAATCAAACACTGGCATAGGTTTCTCTCTCCACTTGCAGGTGGATAGAAAAACGTGCAAGGCTTACTGTCTTTGCTTAAAGATGTCTCATGAACATCCTTTTAAAATAAATGTCAGGTATCACGGGTATGGGTACTACACAAGACTGCGGCCACTTCACCCGGCCCTCTCCTGCTCAGCCAGGCACTTTCCTAGAGGCAGAGCAGGATACAGGTAACAGAACACCGTTATCTGTCTACTATCTTTCCCATGTCAGGACTTCCTCTGGGCTCGGTTGGCGACTCTGCTGCCAGCACATCTCTGCAGCTAATGCCAGCATTGTTTCTTCTGAGAAGAGATCGGTGTTCCAGGTCTCAGCTGCCAATAAGGTCATTTTAATGGACAATGGGACAGTTTACAGTTCTCCAGTGTGAATGGCTGAGCAGGGCCTGCACCTCTTTCAAATGAGGATCAGATATACACATGAACAAATTGCTTGTTTGCTTAAACAAATGTCTGCTTTATATTTGTATTTTGCACTAAGATCTCTCATTTGCATCTGACAGAATGTAATACAGCCAGCCTTAGTCAAAGATGCCTTTCAATGCTTTAGTTCTCCACTAAACTGTGAAATGTTAAATCACTTTGAGAAACAAATAGACAAACAGCATTTTTCCTCTGGATGGGAAAATAATTAGCTGCTTTGCAAAGCTGTATTGTGTTTGACTTGTGCAGAAAGGAAGGTTCAGTTGATGGCTACGGAAATGTAAACAGTTTTTTCTTTGTTCTTTTTTATTTCTTACAGTGTTAGGGATAAGACCCAGGGCCTTCCTCACAGGTTAGGCTAACTTCCTCTGGGCTAACACCCCATCCCCCAACTCCACAAATACCTCAAAGATTATTTAAGGGTGAAGTTTTGTGGGAAAAAGAAAAGAAAACGTCTTGCCTGTGTACTGTCACCTACAGGTTTTATTGCAAACCTTGGGTTATATAGAGTTTTTTTTTTTTCACATAAAATATTTAAAAAAATGAAGTTGGCCCCTTCTCTTGAGTGACCTCCACACTGACTTCACAGGATGACACAGTAAGCAATAATTCCAGGGCTTTCAATGTCTATTTTCATTATTTCATTATTTTCACTTATAAGATGTGCTAGCTTACACAGCATGAGTAGCTCTTCGACTTCAGATAGGCAGAGTTCCTGTGTGTGGCCGGTGTATCTGCCTAGGCTCTCTGCACTCACCTCTGTCATGAGAAACCTCGCTTTCCTGGTTAACATGCTCATGCTGGCCCCACTGCCTATAAGAAACTCGCATCAGCTTCCTTCTGTACACACACGACTTGCTCCTTTTTATTCAAAAGCCTTCCTTGAATATATTTTAAATGCTGGGCACTGGAGCAATTGTGATGACAGAGAGAGACAAAAGGCCCCCAGGAACATTACAATCTGGTGGACAATTCACACTATATGCAAATATGGAATTAAGTGATCACTGAGCAAATGCTTTGAAGGAGACATACAGGACACTAAAAGCCTGGGAAGATGGAGGTTGGACTTGAGGCACTCTGCTTTTGCCCTTTGGTCTTCAGATGGCGTTAGCAGTCAGAAATAGCCTTCTTTCTACCTGTGAGGACATCATGCTCTTTTTGCCTTCTAGCAATATGCAGGACACAAATGCATGTTGGCATCTGATCCCAGCCTCAGCATTTCATGAGTACTGCACAGTTGCCGCTCGGAGACAAATCACAAAGCCCTTGACATGGCATTTCTCTGTTCCCTTGATTTCTGCTAATAAATGCTCTTATTTGCCCTTCTCTACCCAGCAAACGCCATTTTTACTCCTGCTCACACTGACCTCTGCTTCCTCCTGGCTGGGAGCAACAGCTTCCTCAGCCCTGCACACAGTCAGGCACTTAGCAGGATAGCTCCTTGTGGAGGGCATTTCAGAACAGAGCCACCTGAGGCTTGGCTCTTAGCCATTTACCCTAACCACTGAAGCCTGGGTGCTTATGTTTCCTCATTTGTAAAATGTAAAGATGAACATGCAAAATGCCTGGTACATGTTCTCCACATCTAGTACAAGCCTGCTGGAGGCTCATTTGCATATTTCTTTGTTATAATGGATTGTAGATAGTTATTTGCTCCCCTTGAGGTCAAGTCAGGACTTTGATCCTTTTTTTCTTAGTTTATATCCTAACTATGTTTCTTAACAGACTTTATGCACTCCCAACTATGTATTCTCCCTGAGAGAAGCCTCCTTTTTCTGTCTTCCCAGAATTAAAGTGAGAGGTCAGTTTTTACACATACTGAGCTAAAACTAACAAAAGCCTATTTCCAGTAAAACAGAGAGCACTATCATGAACTGTTCACACTGTATGAGTTTGTATTACTTTTGCTTCAGCTCACAAAATGTTTGTGTTCATGTTATCTAAAAGAGTAAATACAATAGCTCAGACTTGATGTTAAATCATTTGTACCTTAAATGCCCAGTCTTCACCTTCTCCAGTAAAGTAACATTTTAATCACTTGGTCACACGGGTTATATTTCCTATTCTTCTTCTCTTTTTCTGATACATCAAGAATTCCGAAAACAAGTTTCATCCACCCCCTCCCCATTCACTGGCCTCAAGGGAAAGGATTAGCTATAAGCATAAAGAACTCACCTATTTTAGTGGCGCTGTAAATATTTTCTATAGGAAACACACTCCCTAACCCGTACAGCAGGACTTTCGCCAGTGCTGGGATGAGCTGGGTAGTCGTTACTAAAATATTCACACAGTTTGTCCTGTGAGAGCATGAAGAAGAAAGGAAGACTGTTGACAAATAAGTCTTCAAGATAAGAAAGCCTGAGCAATGCCCGCTTCCCAGCCCATGCCCACGGGGGCCTCACCGGGAGTGGATGAGGGAGAGGGCCTTCAGGGCCAGGGTCAGCCAGGAGTCCGTGAGTGCTTCTATCTCGGCCCTCAGCTGGATCCAGGCTTCCCTCTTAGCTGGGCCCAGCAGACCTGAGGGGAAAAGGCCCATGAGACCCACGTGCTCACCCATGTGGCCATGCAGATCCATTGAGAAAAAACATTTCACAGAGACCACCACTATCCTTAAGCTGAAAGTTTTCAGATATCATTCAGCTGCAAATGTGTATTTACTTTGCAGGGAATATCTGTCCTGACATTCCCACCGCCCTTTCTTCTGATGGACTGTCTCCAGTGCCTCTTCTGGCTCTAGGGTGGGTGCGTGTCGTTGGTCGGGTTAGAGACAGTGAGTCTTGGAATTTTGTCCGATTCTATGGTGTGATGTTTTACCCTCCCTAGTTGAGAGAATAACTGGTGAATTAGAAGCCCTGACTCCTGGGCTTCATCTTGCCACCTCCTGTGAGTCACTGACCTAGGACTGGCTCCTAGCCGAGGAAGGCACCATATCCCTTGAGCATCTAGATCCAGCCATCCTGGAAACAGCCTCATCTATACACCTTGCCTTGTATTACCTGACTATCATTTCCTTTATACTCAAGCCGCTTAGACTCCTGAGAACCACACTGAAAAGACTCAGGTTAACACACACAGCACAGGGTAGGGAAGAGTGGAAGTTATGACCCATCTTGTATTGTGAACAAGGCTTTCTGGGAAGGACCACTGAGTGTGGGAGAGGTCAAGGAACTCATTCCAGGTCACTGTTGGTCAGTGAATGGCACTAGGTGGCCAGGGCAGCTGGCTCTCATCTTATATTTGTCACAAAGTTGTAGTAGAATTTCCTTGGATGAAACTGTCCCTTTTCTATTACACCCAACAATATGAGCCGCAGAGTGAGCGGCACCTTGGGGATTGATTTTAGCTAGACTATCTGAAGGCAGCCCACAGAGGTCTCCACCAGCCACTTGCCTCCCACGTTGTTTTTGTAGGTGTTGTAGATTTCTTTTACACGTCTGTAGCGGAAGGCCAGCTTTCTCATCCAGTCCACACCGCCTCGCACACCAGTGGCCAGGCATAAATTAGCGCTGGTGGCTGCAGCAGGAAAGCCATCTGTCCCAAAGTTGTATGTGCTATTTAGAGTCAGGAAAAGCCCAGAGTTAATCAAACAGAAAATGCGTCTTAATTAGCTGAACAATTCAACTCTTTGCAGAGGAATGGTCAGTCTGTGTACCAAGGTGCTCACCTCAGGTCCTGGCCATTGTCATCTGAAGAAACATCATCTATATGGACTTGGTCACATTCCTAAAATGCAATTTAAATGGTGTGTGTTAATTTTTAAGAAGCACCTTTAAAACAAACAAACAAACAGTTATTTTAAACACACCTTAACTGGCATGCTTTTCAACTGTGTCCATCAGTAGGTGGCAGTCTTGTTAAATTGACATTTTTACCTATTTGGGGCCCATTTCTATAAGAAATGAGCAATGTCATCAAGGACTACTGGTACTCAGCTTTGGAAAACACATTGTTGTGTTTAGAAAGGAAAGTGATTGAAAACAATTAGCATGTGTGTTCCATAAACCTCAGGTATCTAAACATACCATAGTGCTCAAAGCTTGATTCACAGAGTGCCTGGCATAACTGAAACCAGACATTTTGGTAAATGCAACATGCTAGAAAAATTAAACCTGATGCTAACTGCCAATGATATTATGACCTCTGATTGCTGCTGAGCCACACACCAACAGAGCCTGAGGCCAGTGTGCCGAGAAGGCCAGACAAGAAATCTGTTACTGGTTTACTGTTTATTTGAGAGATGTGAGTTTTATTCTCTCTCTCTCTCTCTCTCTCTCTCTCTCTCTCTCTCTCTCTCTCTCACACACACACACACACACACACACACACACACACTCTCTCTCTCTCTCTGTGTGTGTGTGTGTATACATGTGTACCCACATGCTCAGGATTTAAAAAGCGTGGAAGACTTCAAAACTAAATAAAAAATAATCAAGCCACATGGTGTGCTTTCCCCAAGCATTTTCCTGTTATTTCTACTGTTTTGCTAGCATTCCATGTTCCTGGTACACACATAAGCACGAGATTTACTAGTTTTTGTAGAATAACACTATTGTGAACGGACATGGCACATGCACTGCTCAGAACATCTAGTCACAGTCATGGGCTGAATGGAGCTTAGCCGCATGGGTCCCCAGTTTTTGCACCTGTTCATACAGAAACACCGAGTGAGCATCCTCCTCCTCTATGCCCAGCCCCTGTGGTGGCTGTGGGAAGAAGTGGCCCTCTGTCAACATGAGTGATTTAGAAGTAGAGAAGGCGTCTAGTACAGAAACGAGCGATCCTCACACTTGGCTTGCTTTTACAGGCTGGTCACATCCCTGTCATTTTACTCAGTCTCCGTAAAACCCACTGCACCTTAGGATCCTCATTTCTAGTAGTGTTTTTGTGAAAAAATAATATTAGCAAAGGGTTCTCCAGACAAAGGCTCTGGTACGTTTCAGACAGAGTTAACTATGTAAACTCTAGCATCTCTCTGCCAGTGAGCAAATTCAGCTTGGCCACAAAAGCGCCACAGTAATAGAAGGTAGGTTCTTCATGTTGCTGGCTCCTCTGGACAAATCCTCCTCTCCATGGGTTTGTGAGGAAGGCAGCACCAGACAGGAGTGCAAAGAAATTCAAACCAGCTGTTCCTTCACAGAATTAAACACGTGACCTGGCCCCAACCTCTCCCCAAAGCTTCTCTTTTTCAGGCAGCCCTCTCCCAGCAAGCAGCCAGTTCCAAGGAGGAAAAGACTTTGACCTTGTAACCCTCCTCTGGCTCTCCTGAGGTCTTTGACCTCAGATAAGAAAAAAGGAAAAGCCAGGCTGAGGGTCCTTCCCTCCACACTGACTGTGAATTTAACATTTGCAAAATGAGTCGTTCTCAGAAAACAGCATACTGCTTCTCAGCCTAAACAATCCAGCCTTAGTCTGAAAGACAGAATAACTATTTGTGTGTTCAACAACATAATTCTAGCTTTAAAGGGTTTCTGACTCTGGGAAAAGAAATTTCAGAACTTTATCAAGCAATGCAATCTTTATGTTGCTTTTTAAATTTTCTTTTTCAGCGTAAGGAAAACCCGCAATGCCTTCAGAGAACTTTTCTCTCTTCTTGTGCAAGTCAGGAACTAGTGAGTTAAAGATGTGTAAAAAGGAAGGTGGGTGGGCTTGACTTCAAGGAATCAAAACTGGTTGAGAGTTCCCCAGCTAAGATGGGAAGGGTTGTTTGGAAAGCAGGGTGTAAGGAAGCCGGTGGTCAACTGATTTTGTTTTCAATTTCCACCCACTGAGAAGTGAGCCGACACAGTTGAGGACCCATTCTTGCCATGGTTTCCCCACACTTGGTGATTTGTTTCTCCTGCTAGCTGTGTTTAAATCTCATTGTTCCAGGCTGGACCCCCACATGAAGGCCTGTCTAGTGTCTTTTAACTCTAATCAAAAGTCAACAGCTTCAAGCTTTCACCTGCAGTACAGATTTTTCTCCAAGGTAGATTTGGTTAAAACAAAGGCCCCAGTAACAATGGCATTCTCGTTATCAGGGGAATTTTGTAAAATGATTTAAATGGAAGGAGAGTTTTAAAAATCAAGAGTGCTTTTCAATGGGCCTAGGTAGCACCTTGGGAATGAAAATACCTCTTACTGTCTAGGGAACGACAGGAAAGGGTATCGGCGCTTTAAGCCCAAGTACATAGAGTCCCTGAAAAGGATCCATTTACTTCTGAGACTGTGAACTTGTGAGTAAGAGGAAGGTCATAATTGCTCTGGATTGCCTATCAAACACTTGATTTCTGGGGCTGGGGTGTATCTCAGTTGTAAAGCATTTCCTTAGCATGTGTGAAATCCCGGTTGGTCCTTATCATTCAGACGGGCGCGCGCGCGCGCACACACACACACACACACACACACACACACACACACACACACACACCACCACGCACACACACACAAATTAAAATACACAGAAGTTTCAAAGACTCTCAGAAACCTGGAGAACACTAACAGGCTTCAATATCCTACACATGCCATGTGTTGCCTGTCCTATGTGTGTTTACTACCAAACTGGAACCCCTCCCTCCCTCCCTCCCTCCCTCCCTCCCTTCGTTCTCATTTCCTGAAACCCTGTCCCAGAGGATGGACCTTTCTTCTCTCCATTTTCAGAAGCCACTGTCTTTCAGGGCTTTCAGAAACTTTTGGATTGTTTTGAAAGAATCCATTAGGTGTTCACGGTCATTTGGGATTGCTTGCTTTAGAATTTCCAAATTTGCTTTAAAGAACTAGGTAACAGAGGGAGGAGCCCAAAGCTCCTTTTCAGAGACCCTGGTTTTAAGCTGAACAAACTCTGGCTCCAAGAAACAGCACAAAGTTCAAAGCCACAAGGATTCTATAGATTTGAGAGACAGAAAGAGAAGCTAAATCCATTTCCAGGTGCCAAAACATAGGTCTTGAGAAACTCAAGCTGGGTGCTTACTACAGAGAGCAGGGCACACAGAATTCCAAGGGGGAAATACACTTTTATTCTACAAGCATACCAAACATGCTGGCAACGTGCTTTTGAAATGAACTTTCAGAAAGCATGTGATGGGCTGTGAGGAGCTGAGACCACTGGTGAACACAAGTCCTGGGGCAGTGCTCACACTTCTTGGAACCATTGCCAAGTGGGCATATTTTACAAATGAATGTGCAGCACTGAGGCTGGAGAGTGTGAAGACACTCCCACTTTCTGGCCTGAGACCCCGTGACTACAAGGGGTGGGGGCACAGAGCTAGTGACTGCAAGGACTTCAGAATGAGTCTGTATTTCTGCCCAGCTGAGCTGGCTACCAAGCTGGTGCTCACTCCTCCAGCCATTGTCTGTGAAGAGCAGCTTCCTTCCAGTACTGCTTCTGGTGCTGAAAACATAATGGGAATGTAACACAAAACCTCATCCTATGAACTAGCCTCTTAGTAGGGGAGCCACGGAACAAGAGGACAGGCCAACAAACCACCTAGTAGGTCTGGTAGGGCTGAAAGTACAGGACACATACAGCCAGCCAAGGGAGATATGCAATGCTAGGTGAGTTCAGAGAAAAGAACCTTGTAGGCAAAGGAAACAACAAGTTCAAAAGCCCTGAGGCAGAAGAAAGAACTCAGAGAGCTGCTGGGCATGGAGGTCACGGCAAACAGCACTGCCCTGGAAGCCATGGACAGGGTTGCTCTCAATGCATTCACGGTGTGGCAGGAAAAGGTCTGATCTAACTTCCAAAGACAGATTGATTCTACCTGTGGTAAATGCAACAGCAGCTCTGGAGTCCAAATGAATCTCCTGCTAAGACTGCAGAGGTCTGAGGAACTGATGTTAGCAAGGAATGGCACTGGCCACCGCTTGCCTTTGTTAGTTTTGTGACTGCAAGACTCTCATGTGCAGATAAAGGGTGGTGTTTTAGAAAGGGTCCCTTGAACTGTGATAATAGGACAAGACAACTTTTAGGATCTTAGACTGGTTTGCCAGACCTTGTCCTTCTAATAGCATTGGGGTGGGCAGAGAAGGGGGCAATTATTAGGCAAGCCTTCATTCATTTTCTTTCTCAAAAATTACAGATGGCATTCAGTGACGTACAAGGCTCCATGGACCAAGGCAGCAGCCCAGATAGGCAAGAGAGAAGACTGGTGAAGATACCCTGTTTCTCTGGATCCCCAAATCTACACAGAATCAGTGTAGAGTTGGAAATAGATCATATGTAAGGGGGAAATTTTTATTTATGCTGAGGACTTTTAAGCTAGAAACTTTGCATAAGGAAAAAACAACTGGATAGCAGAATATAGAATTATAACATTTAAAACCACTTTTAAATGCATTTTTATTGTGTGTGTGATATATGTGTATGCATACAGGCCACGGCACATGTGTAGAGGTCAGAGGACAACTTGCTGGAGTCCGTTCTCTCCTTCCATCATGTGGGCCCCAGAAATCAAACTCAGGTCACTAGGCTTGGCAGCAAAAGTCTTTACCTGCTGACCCATTTTGCCAGCCCATAACTAACATTTTAATCTGACCAGTCACACGAAGAGCCAAATAGCTCAAACAATCCTGAGGAAGAAAGGGGCCAGTGCAAAGCCACGATTGTCTTTTGCTAGGAAAATTTAACAGTAATTACTAAATTTGAACATCACTAAAGCATAGCCATTTCCTATCCTAGGGTTGGTCTTCCTGTTCCAGAAGTGTTGAAGCACCGTGGATTGACCACTCCTCCATACTTGGTTATGAGAGTGGTCTGCCTTGACATTTTGTGTGCCTTGCAGACCCCTCCTTCCCAATAATGCCAAACCTCTTTGTTAAGAGACAATTCCTCTGCAGGCTGAGTTAAAAACAACAACAAAAAACAACAACAACAACAAAAAAAACCAATCCAAAAATGTCCCACAATCTTAAACTTTCTGAACCAAGATGCCATATGTGGGAAATTCTATACTTCTCAGGCAATGAGTCCGCAGTCAAAACACAGAGGAAATATTGCGTTAACATTGTCTTTGGGTTAAGTATAATGGGTGCACACGAAATAATAGTAAATTTTCTGTTGAGTCACGTTCCCAAGTTATCTCACTATGTATAAACAAATATTCTATAATTTGAAAAAATTAAAAATTTCCAAATACTTTTGGTTCCAAACATTTTGGATAAGGATTACTTGACTTCCATTTCTTGTGGAATTCTTGAAAAGGCAGGGAGGTCGTTTACTTGTGTTTGTGGAAGAAGGTTCAAGAGCTTTTAGTTCTAACCTAATTTATAGATGCGAAATGAGGACTCTGAGAAGTTCAGGGCTCTAGGTCTTCAATTCACATCATCTTTCCAGGCTTCCCCAAGTTTATGGGACATAGACATTGGACCGCCACTGTCAGTTTGGACCAGGGTTCTTTGTGGCTTGTCAGTTGCTTGGAGCTTAGGGGACTCCAGCTGTGAAGTGTGTCCTCCACTGCCTGTAACAAATAGGCCCAGGGTATGTGCCTGTTTGTTTCTTCTAGCCTTGAGCTTGGGTGTGCAGTCTCCATCATCCAGTGTGAGCTCCAACCTTTTATGTCAACACTAGGCCCTTAAATGATTGACATGTCAGTGGAGACTTCATTGCCTTGAAAGAGACTCATTCACACACCATTACTAGGTCTTTACCAGGTGACAAAGTGCATACAGAGCTTGAGTGTGTGTGGTGAAGAGTGTGGTTTTAGCATGTCACACTGACACCAGTACACTGTGAGTGGGAAAAAGATGAAGGTCAGGCACACAGGTTAAGTTACTGTCTCAACAGCAGGAGCAGATGGGGCAGATAACAGCTGTCTAGGTGTGGGGATAGGCCCATGAGCTCTTAACTAACCCAATAGGCTTCCGTCTTCTCTTTCAGGTGAACACTAACAACCAGAACCCAAATGTCTCCCTCCATACTCTCCTTCACTAAGATTCACAGAGGACTAGGAGAAATAAAACAAGCAAGCTGCATGCACTGCTGGCCCTCAGTCTGTAGCCCCTAACACTCACAGAGCCAGGCTGTAAAATGCTCACATGGATGGCTGGGGAACCAGCCAACATAAGAGGCTGCAGCACACAGCTCGGGTGCGGGGAGTTGGCAGAGTGCCATGTGAGTTAGAAACTCACGGTCATCGGCAGAGAGGCTTTTGCTTTCAGGACTTCGCGGCACTGTTTTTCTGCCTTTTTGGTCCCTTCTGTCTTATTCTTGGCATGGCATCTCCAGCTGACCTTTTTCTGATCCATCATCATCTCTGGGTGTCTAGGGGTGGGCCATAGCCTTGTTCTTTTGGATCAAGCCCCGGGAATAACTCAGATTCTGTACAGGGCCCCTTATGCAAAATATTAACTTATGGCAGAATATTTCTGCAAATATTTATTCTGCTTTGATACTGTAGTGGTTGTTCTTTCCCCCAAGCCTTTTGCTTGTACCATAATTATGTAAAAGTACACCGCACGATTCAAGCTAGTTTAGGAAAATTAATAAAGAGAATTAAGACAGTTACAATGGGCCTTATTCTCAGTGCCAAGTAGATGGACGTCACGGGCAGCACACTGATGCTCTCTACCTCTGACCATGAACCTGGAAACACAAACTTGGAGTAAATCTGAAGTCCTTGAATAAACAGTGTCTCTAAGAAGATGCTGAGGCAGTTATAGATGAAAATAACATGAGAATGTTAGAAGTGTGTCTTTAGAGAAGTCTAGTTACCCTGCCCACATTCTTAGGACCCCAATTGCATTTGTCAGTGATCCAAACTTACCATGAGAAAACAGACAACTCTCTTGCCTTCTAATTGTTTCAATACCTTCCTGTCCAGAATGAAAATGGAAGAAGTCATGGGATGGCTAGCTATTGTTACTGCCTTTTTTAAAGAAAATATTTATTTTGCTTTTATGTTTATGAGTCTTGCCTGCAAGTGTGTATGGGCACCACAAGTGTGCCTGGTATCTGCAATGATCAGAAGAGGGCATCAGATCCCCTGGAACTAAAATTACAGATGGTTGTGAGCTGCCATGTGGAGTCTGGGAACCGAACCAGCATCGTCTACAAGGACAACAAGTTTTCTTAACTGCTGAGCTATCTCTGCAGCCCCATGTGTCACTCACTATGTCTTGACACCAGCAATACCTACTGAGACCAGTTGGGAATGGCCAAGGCTGAGGAAACAACCCCTGGCTCCTGTGTCTCTCTTATCTTCCACCAGACAATGACATTCATAGATAGGAACTCCTTATAGAATAATACGGACACTTGCTCAAGACCTTTGGCATCTCTAAGTTGCTGAAAAGTAGCCCTCATGTTTCCTAATATGAAACTCCATGTGTTATGTAGTGCAGTGCATTAGAAACAAGCCACACCAACAGTCATCAAGCTGATTTTCACAAATCACTAGTAGTGCTTAACTTTAAAAAACAACCGAACAAGCAACCCCACCAAACAAGACCCCTGTAGATCTGCTCACAACTATCTTCATAGAAACTGTGAATCATACAGTGGCCTTTCAGGGTGACCAGTGTTGTCAGTATGCCAGTGACAAGTTTTCATCGAGTGATTATTCTGTGGTGACTTTGGGCAGTAACTTCTGACTCCTTGGATATTCTGATAACTTCTTTGGAAAAAGAAGGTAAAATGCATACCCCAGATGTCTGCTATCCCAAGAACATCTATGATTCAGAAAGTCCAAAGAGGGAAAGAGGGGGCCCTGAAACAAGCCCTTCACAGGTGGAAAAGGTGAAGGACCCTGCTTCTAATTAGCTCATGATTAGATTTGGTATGTAAGTCTAGCTTGTCTGGTTGAGCTCCTACAATCTAGAAGTTAATTTACTGGAACCAACTTCTTACTTTTCTCCTCCCATCTGTGAAAAGGAGTGTGCCTAGTTGAGATGCGTATTTAGAGATACTAAGTCAATCCTGAAGGCTTTCCAGACACGTGCCCAATCCCTTAGCACATTCAAGTAGACACAAGGGACGTTAGGGTTACCTGTACTTCCCTAACTTGGTGCCACAGAACAAGCCCAATGCCTGATGACCTGGAAGACATGTCATCCAAAGCCCCTTCATTGGCACTGGCTGGTAGGACCTACCTGTCACCTATCTGGTAGCCATAGCTTCCTGATGTCCCTCTGCAAAGCTTCCTGGGACGTGACCGACAACTAGGGGAGTGGCAATGAGGAACAAGGGACTTTTGAAACTTACATCCATGTTTGAGAATTTTGGGACATGCAAGTTACAGAATTAAAACAAACCCAGAAAACACATCTTTAAATTCCTGCTCTAAATGATCTGCCCAGCATACTATTAGCCTCAATGCATATTTGAAATCAATATTTTGATATCAATTATCTGTTTTGACAGGAATATGATGATGACAGAACTGCACACGCCAATGAGAAAACAAACAGACTTCAAATCTCAGAAACTGAAAATAGCCGCTGCAATATTCATTATTGCGTTTGTAGAAAGACACTCATTCTGTTGGTATTGTTTTTCACTTTTAAAACAGCGTTTGACTGTATTTGTCAAATGTATCCTTTGGGGCTTACCTAAGTGAGAGGGGAATTTTGTCCCGATCGTGTTTACATTATGAGGAAGACCTAGATTCTTGTATTAGAAACACAAGATTTGATTTATAGCAGTTTTAACAAAGGTAAGCTGTTTGTTATTTTGTTCTCAATCTGTTTATACTAATAGCCATAAAATACAGAGATTAAGGTATTTATTTACTGAAAGTGACTACAGATGGCAAGTTAAGACAAAAGATAAGTTGAAGCATTTAATCTGTATGCTGGGTATATGCTGTAACTTATCATTAAAATAGCCAAAAAAAATTTGCCAGCACACTCATGCTTACTAATAACTAGAAAAGGGAAAATATTTCCAAATTTTAATTTTTTATATTAAGGCATTTAAAATATGCTAATTAAAATAGGATATCAATTTAATAATACTTCAGCCTGTGGTTTTCCAAGTCACATAGGGATCATGCGAAGATCGTGACTTTTTGGAAGTATAGTCAATAAATATGACATGTAAGTCTCTCTTGGTTTGGACTTCCTTCTTACCATGAATACTTCCTTTACCACATGATTATATTAATTCTGTCTTTATCCACACTCTCAACCTTAGGGTGAAAAGTCTTGTTTAATATAAGCCAAAAAGAATTGAAAATAAACTTTTAAGACAAAGTAGGCTTATTTAAAATATTTTCATGCTATGTCTAATGTTAATAGATTAATCTAATTGACAGTTATGATATAGCTACATTTGATCTAATGATACCAATACTTAAATATTTTTTCCTTAAAAGTTCAGTGAATGTTTATAATTTGGTGCAAGATCCATCTTTCATTAATTTTGGGGGACTTTATACATGGTAAGTTTATGTTCTGCTTCTGGGCTACACACCCTTGATGGTTTAATCTGTTTTGTACAATAGCACAAGGTGTTTCAGTGTGTGCTGCCTATAGCATTTATGTTGCATGTAAAGGCTGATAACCATACACAGCTTGTTTATTATTTAATTAATATAAGAGGCTGCGGCATTTTACAGTGCATGAGTTAGTGTTTGAGTTGATTTCAAATTATAATATACAATTTTATCATTCGCTATTGCATGCATTTTATACTATATTATGTAATTTAAAGTGTGATGATGAAAGACGAAAAGGCCACGTTAAAGTAAAAAATAATCATGATCAGCAACATTACAACCAGAGAACTCAGTGCACATTTAATGAAAATACCACTGCTGACCGTCAACTCGCAGCTACTCTTGAGGGCAAGCCTTTGATGTACTGCAGAACCCATTTGTCGATTTGCGATGGGCTTGCCCATCACTTTTGCGTACATAACTTGTCACTGGCAGCAGACAGTGTTCTTTGTAACTCCTGCTTCCTTTCTTTTAGATCTATTATTCCTGCTGAGAGTACGGAGTAGAGAAGAATTTTTCACAGTGACACCAACTCAAGGCTTGCTGTGAATAATCACTTTCTCATAAGACTCATTCTTTACGCCGCAGCCTTGCTGGCAGAGTCTGGAAAAACACCCAGGCCAGGGGACCTTTTATCCCTTTCTGTAGTCACTTTCTTTTTACCCCGTTGCCACCTGAGGAAAACGAGCCCCCCGTATGAATTTATCTACAAAGTGTTTCACGGGACACTTTAATTTACGCAGGACATTTTCACTTTGTTTATACACAAAATCGTAAGCTGAAAAATCCAGTAGATGACATTTTTAAAGAAAGCTTTCTTTTCCCTGCAGCAAATTTACAGGCTTTCTAGTTCTTTGCAACAAATGCAAGTTACCATATTCATTCTTTGTGGCCATAGATTCACCTTTAACTGAAAACCAGATGTCAATACAGTCGTAAAAGAAACAGTCTCGTATAATTTTCCTTCTTTTCATTGGGTGAGACTAAAGATTGAAAGTTGAAAAGAGGCTAGTTTATCAATTTTGGTTAGCTTATCCAGCCAGAGAAGCTTATAGTGGTAAGAAACACTAAATTGTGTCTAAAGGACTGTGCGGTTCAGAATAAAGAGGCTCTCAGGGTACTCTTCGTCAACTGATTTACAGAGTATTCCTAAACTAGTGTTCTCTGCCACGGAATTATTACTGACTCCAGAAAGAAAAATATGCAGAACCGGACACAGGCACTTGAAAGGAGAAAAAGGTTCCCTGTGAGTTGCCGGAAGGGCCCGTCATCACCTCTCGTCAGTGGACCCTGAGGGCAGGGAGGCCCTCTAAGGGGATTCTCATAAAATATCTGCTCTTCCAAGTACCAGTGGGCTTGGAGAGCCACCATCCCGCACCAGTCCGCCTGGGCCTTCTGTTAGAAGATATCGTCTTTAGATGAGGGTAAAGGATTCACGCTCCGATGGGACTTGCTGAGAGCTGCCCCACCAGATCCGTTCCCACCAGAATGAGGAGCCCCATGAGTCCCAAACCACTGGCAGCCTGAAAGGAAAACTGGAAACAAACTTTGTCCATACTCATATTCCAATTCTCCAGAATTAGAGCCACAGATACGTTTGTGTAATTTACGTTATTAGGGAAAGTATTATATTATGTATCAATAAAGAATGACTTTTTATATATACTCTATGTGAACCATGTCAGTATCACTACAGTACATACAGGACACATTCTGAATTAACTTATTTATCTTTTTTCTGTGTGCTATTAGTCATGACTAAAGCCATCTATTTATATCCCCAGCCACGAATCACACACAAACAAATAACATGCTACCCCTGGTGGTCCAACTGTATAGAAATGGAGAATAAGCCAGGCGGTGGTGGCACACGCCTTTAATCCCAACACTCGGGAAGCAGAGCCATGGCCAGACGGATCTTTGTGATCTGAGGCCAGCCTGGTCTACAGAGTGAGACCCAGGAAAGGCGCAAAGCTACACAGAGAAACCCTGTCTCGAAAAACCGAGAGAGAGAGAGAGAGAGAGAGAGAGAGAGAGAGAGAGAGAGAGAGAGAGAGAATGGCTGAGGAGAAACAATGCAAGCGGTCGCTATGGCTTCCACCAGGCAATGTGCTAGGAGACTTGCATAACCCTTCTCTGGACCTATTCCGTGCTGCACCTTCAGGTTGTACATGCTGAACATAGTCTTGGGGAGGGGGGAGCAATGCACTATACTTCTGCTTCTGTCTCACTCAGTTGGTGCATCAGAAAAATTAAATTTAGAAATAGTGTATTCCAATGCAGCCAGAACTTTGAGGGCCCCACAGTGACCCAAAGCTTCCCAGCACAACCCTGTCCCTCCTGGGCAGTCAGGAATGGTCCACTTCTGCCCACCACTTTCAGTCCCCTCCTTCGCCAGATGACAGGCTCATCCACATTTTGTTATGATGCTTGCTTTCTCCGCCCTCTTTCCTCCAGGCTAATCCTTAGCTGAGCTTGTATTGGTTTCTTTCTGTGATTCCAAGGTTCTCTGGGTAACTCACCCTTTGAACAACAGTCACTGCATTCTTGAGTACCGGCTATGGATGAGATCCTGTCATGTGCTCTTCCTAGTCTTCCTAAACTCTGCATTTAGCAGACAATAAAGAGACTTCTGCAGATAACTTTGGGGTGCCCTGCCATATATAATATCTGTGGAGGAACACAGCATTTTTCTTGTATTTTTTTCTCCCTGTGTATTTCTTAACCATGGACCAAGCATCTGGATATCACTGAACATAACCTTCCAGGTGACTGGCAAGGTTGAGTTAGGAAAGCAGACCCAATCAGAAGTTAACTGATAAAGTTACTGTATGCTACCATTAGTATATAAAGTTAGTGAAAATGAAATTACTGTCTGATTGTAAAACAATATAAACCCACACAGAAAATTCATGGGAAATGTATAAAAGAAGCTAACTCCCCATCCACATGTCAGAAATGATTATTAATTAGTAAGCATCTTTCATCACACTGTACCTTCCTACTCATGCCTTCATTAACCCCAAACTGCTTGTGGTTGTTATAAAGCTTACATTTCAGAGGACATGGACAAACAAGCAGGTAAATCCTAGTTAAGATGAATTCTCCCCATCCTTCAATAATATGTGACAACACCTAAAGTATCAATTATAACCTATATTACTCTCTGTCTGTTTCGGTCTGTCTGTCTGTCTGTGCATGTGCCTCTGTGTGTATGTGGTTGCCTGGCACAGGAGATTGAACCCAGGGCCTTGTGGGTGTGATCTACCACTGAGTTATCATGATGATTTCTTCCTTCCTTCCTTCTTTCCTTCCTTCACCCCCTCCTCCTCCTCTTCTCCTTTTTTGCTTTTTTGAGAAAGGGTTTCTCTGCGTAGTTTTGCACCTTTCCTGGAACTCACTCTGTAGCCCAGGCTGCCTCAAACTCACAGAGATCTGCCTGGCTCTGCCTCCCGAGTGCTGAGATTAAAGGTGTGCGCCACCACGGCCCGGCTTCATGATGATTTCTATTATGAGTGTTTTAAGACAAGCTCTCTTTTAATAACCGAGACTAGCCTAGAACTCTCTATCCCCTTGTCTCTCCATCCTAAGTGCTGGGATTACAGGCTGTCCACTATGTCCAGCCTATGTCTTTTGAATTATTGTGTAGCATTCATTTTGTGCATACTCTGTGTTTTTTTTAGACAAGCAATGGCTGGCAGCATAGCAAACAAGTTGATTCTTCTTAATTCAGAGTATTGACAATAACTCTTGGCTCATAGGTACCACTCTATAAGGCTGAAATAGAAGATGACTGTAATGTCCATGGCCAGACATGCGACATTCATCTATCACCTATCTTTTGTAGATATTTCTAGCTGCTAACAACCACTCAGCTATCTGGTTTTGCTCACTGTATACCTCGGCTTGTGACACTCATTTCTAAAGCCCATTTCTTTCAACATTGCGTCTTCCCGCTAACCCTGAGTGGTCTGTAGTTCCCTGTTACTCCTGTCTTTCTAAGTTCGAACACAGGCCTTATTTGCACCCTCAGCCCTAGCCCTACCACATTATAAACTCCTTGAGAGTAGCCTGTCTTCATCTGTTTAATCGTTATCCCTAACGGCAGTGCCATAGAATTAGTATCTTACTTCAGCCTGGATAAACCTTACAAATCTTCCCTGCATTTTTTTTTGGAAGCTAAGAATCGAAGCTAGGGCCTTGTGCTTGCTAGGCAAGTGCTCTACCACTGAGCTAAATCCCTAACCCCCCTGCATTTTTTAAAAAGTATGTCTTGACAGTTTCCAGAAGGCCTTGGCCACTTTAAGATTCCCTTTGGCTGGGAATATGATTGCAAGTATGAGCTATTCACCTTAATCCCCTATACTTTAAATCATTTATCCTATATTTACAAGTAAATATTCCAGTTACTACATGAAAATGATTTCTATTTGATGAATCGTTGGCATGCTCCTCATACATGCTAACACGTTGTTTAGTGTTAAATGATTAGTTTTCCAAGTTCCTTTTACTTATTGTTTAAAGAAACCCTTTGTCTTCAAGTCCAGTAAGGCTTACTAATAGAGGCATAAAACTCTAAAAGGGATGGCGTCTTAGACACAAGTTTCCTTTAACTTTGTGAAAATAGGCCCCTTCAGAAGGTAATTCTTGGTTAGTTATGTCTAAAGAGGCAACAGGAGTTGATACAAGAACACTGCTCAAAAGCAACATCCTCTCCCTGGGTCCCAGCCCTCCACCTGCTCACCAAAAAGTAGTTGCTGATGAACAAGGAGAAGAATTGAGGAGTTAGAAAGCGCCCATTGGAGACACTGTTAGAATACTGAGTGGGGCCCGCATAGAGACTCCATTGTAGCTGCACTGAAATGGGAGAAGCCCCTGGGGACATAGCTTAAACACATTTGTGGGAAGTTGGAGTTACAGGCCTTCTCTTGTGCTATTCAACATTAAGGAAGAAAAAGGAGGAGGAAGAGGAGGAGGAGGAGGAGGAGGAGGGGGAGGGGGAGGGGGAGGGGAGAGAGAGAGAGAGAGAGAGAGAGAGAGAGAGAGAGAGAGAGAGAGAGAAAGAGATTCCTTTCTCTTTACTCCAGCTCCCTAGGGGGGCAGTTGAGTTCACTCTGGTTTTCCAAAGTGCCCGAGCTCCTCATAGACTGATGGACATTCAGCACCTGTCAGAATCAAAAGTCTAAACTAGAAACTGGACTTAGGAGACACTAACAGGATAATTTTGCAGAATTTTGAAACAAACTGATCTTGGTGCAGCTCACTAATGAAAAAGTCGTCTTTCTCCCCCCAAACAGTCAGAACTCTCCTCTTTAGGAGTACTGCCCTGTGTCCAGTGCCCAGTCAGGACTGTGGAACTCCACCCCAACCCTGTTGCTCTCCGGGGGCTTGTCAGTCCACAGTGTGACGGTAACACAGTGGAGAGGGAGGGCCACAGCTGCATCTCCCTCTCTAAGCGTTCCTTTGTCCTCACGTTTTGCACCCCACCTTCTGTGGTCCCACTTGGCAGAATCACAAGCATGGCATAGTAGAACTAGTCTCTCACTGACAGGTTAGCTACAGCCTCGTACACTAATTGATACCTAGAGTGGCCAATTAGCCTGACTAAGTCAGTTGAGTTCCTGAATCAGTAATTTTCCGAATACATTCAGATTCTGTGTTGACAAACTAGAATTGTGGGCAGGCACCTTCGCCTGAGAGAATCTCCTTCCCCCTTCACCATGTCGTTTCTGGGACACCGCAAACACCTTCATGGGTGATGCTTCCTGCCTGGTGCTCTCTGCTGAGCCTTAGATCCGTGCATCACACTGCTTGTTGAACATGTCATGAATGCCTTGCATATCCAAAACTTCCAACTTGAATGCAGGATCTTCCTCCCAAGGCTAGCTCATTCACCTGGGGTCACTTCGTCATTGGTTGGGCAGGGTGGTAATTAGGATTCCTATCTACTGAGCTGCATGTATCTATAAATGCTACAGATCATTTCTAAACAGCTCTCCAACCTGCCTTGTTTTCTCTTCCCTCTGGGGTAATGCTGATGATCTCCCACACAGATTGGTGCAAACCTATTTGAAGAAGAAACCTGGGATTCCATGTTACCTTTCCTTTTACTTAATCAATTGGTTTTGGGCAAATCCATCCCACTTCAATCATCCACATGTATAAACTGCAGACACTGCAAAGCTTGGACTCATAGTCTTGGTAAAGAATCAAAGTCCATGTTATTTGACTGTCCTGAGACGGCGTTCCCTGAAGTCTGATGCCCTCCCTCCCGCCTATGTCATTGGCAGCTTGAGCCGGCCAGCCCACTGGGCCTTCTGTCCTGGCACTCCACCCAGAGGGAGGACTGTCTGCCTGACTAAATGACGTCAGCTACCACAAGCCTCTTCTCCCTGCTGTACCACTGCCAGCGAATTCCACAAGCCAGCCTCCAAGACATGAATTCTGAAGACAACATGTGCCAGAGAACTTGTCTGCCCAAACAAAGAAATGCAGCCTTTCCCATGAAGACAAGATCTTCATTATGATGATGAAATGCAGCTACAGTTGCTATTTAACTGCTCACAGTACACCAGCCTCCCCTGCCACTGTGATGGAGGATGTGTATGCGGCTGGAGCTAGAGAAGGAAGGGCTCAGGGGTGTGCCTGCAGTAAGTGGGATTTGCAGACTGACCACTGGCAGTGGCTTTGGTATACCTGGTATGGTTTCTTTCGAATTCTATATGATATTGTTAGGCAGCAAAGCATGTATGGTTCATACCCTTCATTTCTAGCCCCTTTGTTAATAACCTCTATTTCTCCCTCTTAGCCTCAAGTGCCTAGCCCAGTGTTCTGCATGAAAAAAAAAAAAAACCCAACCCAAAACAGTAGACAACAATAACACCTATGACTTCCTTAGTGTTTCCTGTGTGCCAAGCCTCAATGTATGTGTTTGGCAGGTGTTAATTCATACAGCCCTCACATGGACCCTAAGCAGTGTATAACTTTCTTATAAGTCTGATAGGTGGGAAGGTGAGGTATAGGATGGCCTCCTAAGTGAATAAATTCAGGCTCTGCACCTCTAAAACTATAAGATAAACCATAGGTTTATGAGCAAGGTCTTTGAGTAAAAGTGAGTTGAGTCATGATTATATTCAATATTGTCACAGGAAATATTGCAATGTCAGGAGGAGAAGTTGAAGTCTAAAAAAGAATGAGTGAATACATTCACTGTATGTTGTATGCATGTGTGGAAATATCTAATGAATTCTATTGATTGGTATCACTAATGTGTTAATAATAATAACTATTACCAAACAGCCGGGCAGGGGTGATGCATATTTTTAATCCCAGCACTTGGGAGACAGAGCCAGGTGGAAAAAAAATTTTTTGTTGGCAGTTGTAGAGCAGGGAGAAGAGCCTTGTGGTAGATGATGTCATTCCACTATCTGTCATTCTACTATCTAGAAACAAACCAGTTATATAGAAATTATTTACCTCTGATATTTTAATAAATGAAATCCTTTTGTCTTATTTTTATATGCATACCTTCTTTTCTTTTTAAACCTTAAACTAGAACCATGCTGGTTATCATTTGGCATCATACCTCTTCCTACATAAATTAAGTTTTGACAGTAAGATTTTGTGATATGACTTTTCAAAGGATAATTTCAAAGTTTAAGATTTTGGATAATGTTAATTGTTTTGAAGATTGTGATGAATCTTCATTTGCTTTTAAAATTTATCTCTTTAGATTATAAAGAGTGGTGCTGGGCTGTGGATGTGGTTAAATTTCAGAGCAACTACCTGACATGCCTGACACCATGAGTTCCTGGTACCACACACACCATACTAGTCCTTGTTGTAAACCAATCTGAAAATTTTGGAAGGAAAATAAAGACAGCCTTGTATGTAAGGAATCTTGTATAAATTGCTTAGCGTTCAAATATGGATAGCCAATAGTCTCTAGCCTCAAGGGATTTCCTACTGGATTATAGAGAAGGACACAAAAATAAAAACCACAGAATGGTGTAGTAAGAATTTCTTTAACAAGAAAGACCCTGTCTTATCTTTGCTGAATCCTGCCTCCAGCTATGCCTGTGGTGACTGAACTCTTCCTTCTCTAAGATCAGTCCTGGGACTGGTCCTCTGGACATATCCTCCTTCCTTTGCTACATCTTATTCCTTTGTCCTGCATCATTCCCATGAAGAACCAAATGTTCCTAATTATCTTCTACTTAAAACCTAGGTGGAGGATGGGGAGATGGCTCAGTGGGTAAAAACCCTTAGGAGAACTTGAGGGCAAATCCTCAGCTCCCACATAGATGCTGGGCAGTGTGCTGGTCAGGATGGCTCACTTCTCATCCAAGCACATGAGAAGCAGATGAAGAACCAGCCCTGGGGAGTTTGCAATCTGGCTATGTAGACAAGCTGAACTGATGAGTGAGAGACCCTACCTGAATACATGAGGAACAGAATGACCGAGGAAGAAACTTGTCATCAACCTCTGGCCCCCACATTCATATGCAGCCATCCCTTGATGTTGTGGTCCCCTACAAGTACCACCACCTCTGCATCTTGTTTCCATCCCTTCCTTGTCATCCTTTCATGAACCCTCAGGTCAGACTCATGTCTTCCTGCTTCACTGAAATAGTGCTGATCAGACCCACCAGCAGCCAACATTCTGGTCACACCAGGACCACTCTGTGCTCATCTTATACCTCTGGCAGTGTGTGACATAGTAACACTTCCTCTTCTTGAAAGTTCTTGAATCCTGATTCCAAAGGTCTTTTGATGCCCCATGTTCCTGCCTGTCTCACTGGCTATTCCTTTCAGTTGTCTTTGGAGCTCCTGTTTCGAACCAGCAGGGTGCCTAAGACTCAATCTTCAGCACTTCTCTCAATTTACACTTTTTCCCCCACTATGGGACAAACCACCTGGTCCTCATGACTTTTATAATTTCCCAAACTATACCTTCAAATATGCCTCTCTTTGCTGAGAAACCTGTAAGTCTTGCTGCCATCTCTTGACATGGGTGCTGACTGGATAGTTAAATTTCCACAGAAGACATGACTCGACACCACCACCACCACCACATCCCTCACACCCTTTACCATCCAGATCTAATCTTCCTCTTCCTCAGATACAGACCCACACTACTAAGACTCAGGTTAGAAAACAAAACAAAACAAACAGCCCAGCAGCCCTTGGAGAGTCTGTCCCCTTGCCACTAGCAGCTCCCACCAGCATCTCCACTAAGATGTACTAGAACTCTCACGACTCCCCACTGGGTTGGAACAGTGACAGCCTCAGCCCTGGTAGACCATTGCCTTTGGCTGCAAATGTTTCTAATTGGTTCCACTGTACTCTGCCTTCATTCATTTGATAGGAAGGCTGATTTTTTTTTTCTTTTTTAAAAATATGATGCTATTCTATCAAGTCCATGTTTAAAAGTCTCCAGTGGCTTCCCACTAAACCATAATCTGTAAGGCCCTGTGGACTATGCCTGCCTGTCCCAGCCACGGGCCACTGCCACAAGGCCACTGAGCTTACCATGGGTCTCTCAGGATGTTTTCTCACCTCACCATCACGGCTGCTTCCTGATTCACTTCCAGGTTCCCCCTCCCACAAATGCTGTCACCATGTCCCCTCTCTCTCCATCTCATGCTGCAGTGCTGGGGCTGGGACCAATGGACTCCTTCATGCTAGGCCAGCCCTCTGCACCTTTAGCCCAGTAAACGTCTCTTATGTTAACCACTGTTCATGTTGACCCTTAATTATTTTAAATGAACATCAAATTATCGAAGCGTCTGAATATAGCATTATATTTCTATCTTAAATTTGAGGTACATAAAGATAATAATCTTACAAGAAATTATGAATAAATAAGAACAAGAAAATAATGCTTGGCAGTGGTGGCTTATGCCTTTAATCCCAGCACTCGTGCAGCAGAGGCTGGTGGGTCTCTGTGAGTTCAAGGCCAGCCTGGTCTACAGAGTGAGTTCCAAGTCAGGTTACACAAAGAAACCATGTCTTGAAAAACAAAAACAAAACAAAAAGTACAATAATATTTTAGTAAGAATAATGGATAACATAAAAGCTTCTTGTTGTCTATTAGTTATAAGTAAAACAAATTCAATACAATTTATTGTGTTAACAATCATTTGTTGATCACAAAACATAAAATCCTCCCCTACACTGAGAGTGTCTATGTTACTCTTAATTAGAGACGTGGACTAGACCAATTAATCTCTCTGGAGAAGGAAACAAGAATCAGTGCTTCATTCTAAGACTACACACAGGAATTCAACCTAACAAAACTTTAATAATCAACATGGTCAAGACTATCATGAAGGATTTTACCAGGGCTAAAACAATGTAGTTCCTTACATTTATCTGCAGACCCCAAAGTCTATGTACAGAGCTAAAAACGACAAGTTGTACATACGTGTTTGTTGTAGTGTGGTGGGACATTCATATTTGGGGTATATCACTTGACCTGCCCACACATTTTCCTATAGTTACTTGGGAATCATGGACTGACTAACTACAGAAACTAGCTTGGCTCCTTTCTACATGCCTTCCTCATGGTCATCTAAGAAGCCCCTTTTCCTGGCTGCTAAAAACCAAGGCTCCCAGCATCCACAAGGATGGTTGCTGAGCACCAGAGCTTCTATTTATAGGGGAAAAGTACTTTCTAGGTTGAATCATATTTCTAAAACTCAAAAAAGTCAACTTCTGTGTTTCATGCTTTTTCGAGGCACATGCTACAGCATGCATCATTTGAAATCACTCAACACTGGTATGACTGACAGTTTGAAGGAAGATATTTTTCCCAGGTAATAATAAATGTCTAAATAAGATATATTATGATAATTGCTACCCAACCTGAGTTTTAGAATAATAAAACTTACACCACATTTAAAAGCTGAGTTAAACCAAGGCATTCACACATTTCTTTACAAGACAAATCTCCATGGTACCCTTTAGTGTTTCCAGACATTATCCATAAGTTCCTCACATTGGTATTTGATTTGTCAAACCCAGACCCTAGTGAGGCCAGAGCCTCTATGCTTTCTTTTATTTAAAAAAGAGGGTGACAGCAAGGGCTATAAGTATAGGTATTAGGAAAAAAAAAAAAAAAAACAGACTCTAGATAAACTTACCTAGATAAGAGTCAAAGTATTTGTGCTAGGCATGTGTACAACAGAAAGTCAACCAGACTGTCACATCTGTCTTAGGTAAGTTTCTACTGCTGTTATAAACACAATGACCAAAATTAACTTGGAGGGAGAAAGAGTTTATTACCTACAACTTACAAGTCCCAGGTCACACTCTGTCACTGAGAGAAGTCATGGCAGGAACTCAAGGCAGAAACTGAAGCAGAGACCATGAAGGAATGCTGCTTATTGGCTTGCTCTCCATGGTTTGCTCAACCTGCTTTGTTATATAACCTAGGACCACTTGTCCAGGGATGGCACCACCTCCAGTGAGCTGAGCTCTCCCATATCAGTCATAATCAAGGAAATGTTCCACAGACTTGCCTTGGGCTAGTCTTCTGGAGGCCTTTCCTCAATTCAGTTTCCTTTTCTTAGACAACCATGGCTTACATCAGGTTGACAAAAATTCTAACCAGGACATCCAACTAAACAGTGCACTAGGGAACGTGCATAGATGAATAGTGTGGGGGAATGACCTCATATGCTGTGTCCACAGACATGGGGGAGGGATTCCATGACCTCCCAGCCTTCATCTCTCCATGGGTAACACATGAAAATAGTTTCTGCCAAATGCTGAGGGCCACCACATTGAGTCTATGCATTAGCATGACAGCCACCATGACAGTGAATATTATACAGCACCACTAAGAGAAAGCTCAAGGCAAATCGAATGCCTTGTTTCCATTTAGACATAGCGTCTGCACCAAATATTTTCTTTTAAATGTGGAAAGCTCTAGCAGGGAGCCCACAGGACATGGCTTAGACCCCAGTGTTACTGCTGCTGTCATTGTCTGCAGATAGCTTTTGAGTACAAATCCAACAGGAAGAACATTTTCTTCTCAATTTAGTTAGAAAGTCTACATTCTTAATAAGCTGAAAAACATTCTGGTTCCATAGTGTCATTTACCAAAAAAACCTTCCATATAAGCACCGTCAGATTGCAAGTAGGGACTTTCTGTAAAGTGATGTGTGAGGCATCTGTCAGGGGAGGAAGCAGGGTGTCAGAGGTGTGCTTTGTACCTAATATTTCAGCCTGTCTTGACTAGGGGAATTATCACACCCCAAGATTGTTATGTCTTCCTATCATTCTTGTTCCTCAACACATCACACAATTTAATGACACAAAGAAACACAACTCTTTCTTTTAAATTTACTTTCATGATGGGAGTAATGTGAATTTCAATATTTTAAATTAAAAAGCCACTGGGATGGCAAGACTTTAGAAACTAAATAGGATTACTAAGTCCTTTACTCTTTAGAGTTCATGATGATACTTAGGAATTCCTTTAAAAGTTGTACCCTAAATCTTTAAACTCACATCCTAATAGTCTTGTATGCACATTCTTTCAGGATACAACACACATCCTTGGATATCCCCCACATTTTGTCTTATTAAGCAAGTATGAGCTAAACAGAATGTGGAGGGCAGCTGTCCAAAGGCTAAGATCTTAGAAGAAAGCAAAGGCAAATGTCCCCCCCTAACCAGAGTAGGGTTGAGGATGATAGTCCATGCCCAACAAGAGATTGTCAGACTCCTTAAAATCCCTTGTGTCACAGATGGTCAAAAGCTAAATTCTGTAGTCTAAGTGCACTAAAATGTTTGGGTCACTTGCCAACACATACTGTAATGGGTGTGTGAAATCAGGCATTTGCCCATTACTGCTGCTTGAGAAGATAATTTTGGTTTTCTTATTTTTTACTCTTTATAGTCAAAGAAACTTGTGTTTGCAGTGACCAATACCAAGTTTGTTGAATTAAAAATCTTATGAAAGTTAAGTCTGCAAAAGTGTAAGAACCATTTTATTTTAAAATGCAACACAAATCTAGAGAAAATAATTTCCAAAGACAGGCGAAATGAATCTTTCACAGCTACTTTTGTGGTCACATTCATGTTATTCTTGAGTAAAATAACATAAAAGCTACTTGCACCAGGTCTGGAAGCCTAAACATACTTCCATTATCATTTTATGTATGTGGTTGAATTATATATTCATTTTCTTTTGTTCTTTACTTCTAATAAGAAATAACATGCATGTAATAATAGATTCTGCCATTTCAATTGCTTCAAAGACCATTTAAAAGTTTTTCATCACCCACATTCTTAAATTAGACTCTCTAGTATGTACTTTTAAGGTATTTGAATGCCATTTCAGTCTCTCTTTGTATTTCAATGGAAATAATGTAAATTGAACACATTAAAAAAAACCTGCATTAAATCAGAGCCAAGTTTGGAAGCTTTTATAGAAAACCATAATAAATTATATCATAAATTATTACTTTCTTCTCACTTTTTGCCACAGCCTTTGATATTTTCAACAAGCCAGAATTGTCAATCAATAGCAAAGTATTGCTTGTCATATCTTGGTGGACATTACAAACACTGATAGACAGCAACAAGGTGGACCAGGGTGCACTGAGCATAAAATATCAGCCTAGTCTGTGTCCTTGGAGACACATGGAAATCCGGGTAAAGAATTTTAACAGGCTAGTAGAATGTGGAATTTCTGTGTCGCCTCTCACAAAGTGAAATGCAGCCCCAAATCAGAAACAAGTTTTGAAAATAAGTATTGATTATGAAGCTTCTATGAGGGTAATTCTGAAGTTGTCACTCAGAGAGAATTTTCTCAATTAAAAAAAAAAATCATAATGCATTACATGTCTTTTCCTTGAGGAAAGCAAACACTTAAAAATGCAAAAATAAAAACTGCACTTTACTTCTACATATAAAAATAACCATATCTCCGAGGAATAAGTACATTTAAATCATTTTATTACACTGGAAGCTGCCAATTCGCCTGCGAGTTGTTTCATTGCAGATGAAAAGAAATCAAAATACAGGACAGATGTTGAGCAAACCGCATTTAAGATCTGTCACACACTGGCATTTTTCAAGTGATTTTGGCTCCTCCATTAAATAAGGTGCATTTTGCTTGATTTTGAGAAGGGAAACATCAGGAAATATTTAAAGGCCAATTGCTGCCAATTAACTTTGATCAGTAAAAGTTCTATTTGAATCTTTGAGATTCTTCTCCTGTCTGAAATAACATACGTTTATAAAACCTAGCACAGCAACAACTTGATGATTAATGCCTGTTGGCAGCCCTACCACAAGCTTGCTTAGCAGTGAGAGTTAAATAAACAGCCGTCCCTGGGAAGGAGGAGGGCAGCGAGTCATAGCCATGTTTTGTCATAATGGAGACAGGTGAAAACAATGCCCTTCTTTGTTAAGAATGCAGCTAAGATCGTGTCTGCCGCCGTCCATTCATAGTCAGACAGCCATCTTAGGGATGTTTCCCCCGATAAAGCCAGCTGCCGTTAAGAGATTTTAAGAAGTCCTAGCAGTCCAAATATAAAGGTCTGATGCGAACCGGCTCCCAACAATCATATTGGACAGAAAAGCACTGGAAGGGATGGGTAGAGACTGCACAGGAAACCTCTGAGAATCACACGTGATACTTAGGAATCTTGTCATCAAATTTTAATCATGTAGGATCCAACTTTAAAATGTAATAAATACCACAAAGGGGAACCACATTGCCTCGTAAGCACTTTGTCTCAATATTCCAATTATATGTTTAAAAGAGCAACATCCAATCATTATTTCAGAACTGATCACTAATCTAGAGATATGTTCCACGAAGTGTATGTAAAACAATTAGAACTTACTTCCAGGTCATTGAAAAACAGATGTGTGTCTGCCAAGTTAAAGATCATCTCCTCCATTCGCAGCCCGAGGGAAACGGAAGTAGGTGGATCCTAAAAGGAGAAGTGTACAGGTCAGGTTTGTATGATCTGATTGTAAGAAAGGCAGCATCTCATTTCAAAGGGAGGCAGTGACAGGGGAGGTGGGGACTACGTGCCACCCCAGGAGAGCTGGAAGTCAGCTGCATGTACTGTCCATCATTTATCCCATGTGAAGTCTTCAGTGACCTCCTGGATGAAAGGTGCTCCAAATATGGCACCAGGTATTGTAAAGAAATAGTTTGCACCCTCAGTATTACAAAGATAAGGTATGAGGTAAGACACTCGGAGTAGAGGAAATCTGTGCCATAATCTGTGAAGAGTGTCTGCACTTAGAGTCCAAATAGGAGAAAATGTAGTCTAGATTACGTTCAGAAAGGCAACTAGCAGAAATCTTATTCTGGACAGTAAGTCCCTATCTTTTTGCACATATCCAGACTACCTGCCTGATTCAAGTCTCCTCAACAAAGGAAGTGGTGGCTGAGCTGTCTACTAGGGGCTAACACAGTGGCACATATAGGCATTAAATAGTCAGTTAGTGCCATATAGAAGGAAGCGCTAAGCCAAAAGGACCCAGCAGCTTCTTTATAATGCTTCAAGTCACAGCCATTGCATCTGTTCCCTAATGCCTCTGTGTTAATAATGTCTACTGGGATTGATGAGCTTGGGGTGGGGGTTTGGGATACTTTTGTTCTTTATGATAATATTGCATTTTTAATATATGAAATTCAGGAACCAATATGCTTTCTGTTTGCAATCATTTATGCTAAGAAGAAAAAAAAATACCACTTAGAAAGTATACAAGGAATATAGTCAGTTTTAAAAGCTTTTATTGGCACCTCCATAACCACTTTATAACGTAAAGTATTTTAACTTTTTCAAAAGAATAATAATTTCTTATAATATCATATAGTTATATTTTATTATCACAATAAACCTTTGGAATAAACACAGAGTCGACCTAACAGGAGAATTGTAAATAGGCCATTTATTCCTTCAGATAGGCCACCCAGCTGACAGGGTGGATGCACCCTGTGTCTCATCAGAATCTTGGGTCAAAACATAAAATTCGAAGAAAACATTCCTTTCTATTACTACTGGCCAACATGGGTGATGCACACTTCTGGTACTGTTTTCTCATTCTATTGCAGATCTCAAGACTTGATCACACCTTTGATCACTGCCCATGTGCTCAGCAAAGCTTGTCCTGGAGTATCCACCACAGAACTAGCAACACCTGCTTTGGGAGGCTGTAACAAGTGTAGAAGGGGAGCCTTAGATCGACCAGCTAGGACCAACCTTTGCTCTTCCATAGAATAACAGAGTAACAATAACAATAAAAATCTTGTCTTTCAGTTCACCACAATCACACCATTTCTATACACCAAGCAGAGAAGGAGGATGAGATAGAGGGGTAGGAAGCAAATTCTGCACTCCTCACAGGCCAACCAGCTGAGTAGGGGCTGCAGAGAAGCTCCACCCACATTGTTAGCTCCGCCCCAACACCACCCACTTTCTACCTTTTTAGAGATGGAAGGGAAGAGGGCCTGAAAATAAGGAAAGGATGGCATCCTTGGCCTCTCCATTGTTCTGCTGACTGACAGTGGGAAAAAGGCAGGAGACTGTACAGCCAAGAGTTGGAGAAATGAAATCAATGCCCATATACTTCCGGTTAGGTCATTCAGGCTGGTTTCCTTCCTACCTCATCCTTGTTTAATACCTCCTAATATCTAAGAAAGTCTTCATATGTACAAGAATTCAAAAAGTTTACAAGTAAGTAAGACAATGAAACAACTAGCCCATGTGCTCTCAGTTTTAGAGCAAATTGTTCACAAGGATTCTGCCAGTAAACACCCTGGAAGAAACTAACACTTAGACATCCAGAACAGGACTGATCAGCAAGGACAGTTCAAAAGCTGTTTTGAAGAACAGTAGTCTAAGATGTACAGAGAGAGACCTGAGAATCCTGTGACTCTTCCACACAGTTCCTCATGCTGTGGTGACCCCAACCATAAAATTATTTTGTTGCTACTTTGTAACTGTAATTTTGCTTCTGCAATGAATCGTAATGTAAACTTCTGGTATGCAGGATATCGAATAAGCAACCTCTGTGAAAAGGGTCATTCAATCCAAAGGGTCTCGACCCACAGGTTGAGAACCGCTGCCCTAGAGGCTTCACGCCAATGAAAACACCCTGACTTGCCACAGAGCCCTGCCAGCAAGTCTTTTTATGTGGCGAGGGTAGAGACTTACCACATCTATTTAATTGCCAACCATGAAATACATGTACCACAATACTGCTGCTGTTAAAAAAAAAAAAAAGCCTTATTTCTTCTTGATATGGTTGCTTATTTACATGGGCTTCAAAAGAATTTCTCAGTTGTTTGTTAATATGTAGTGTACTTTAACTTTTCTTCATAAATTACAGAAACAGCTTGCTGGTTGTTAGTATCCCTCTTTCATGGTTTTTATACATGCCACTTCAGGGTGCTATTTCAGAAACATTTCCTACAGCAAAAACACACTTTGGCAGTAGCAAAGAGGGAAGAAATTTAGACTAGGAAGGAGGTCTGTGGAGAGGAGTATTCATGGACATGTTTTAAGTAGAATCACACTAAAGAAACAAACAGAATCAGGGGCTAGTTCCCCCTCGATATTTAGACCCTCCAAACTGTTACAGAAATAAAAAAATGAAATACAAGTTTGGCAAAACACATTTCTTGCTACCTGGAGCATCCTCTGATGTTTTCCATGCTCACTTTACAGTTTGCAAAGCAGAGCCCTAGGAGGTCCCTCCTCCCTGACATCCTTAAGTGCTGGGTTTATGCATGGAAACTGACCTGTCAAGTGCAAAGACACCTCACACTAGCTGCTTCACCCAAGGAGATTAGCAAAAGGGCAGGCTGACAGCCTGCATGGATTTGCCTACACAATTTGAGCAGCTAGAATTATAACAAATTTTATTTTCCTATCATACTAAATATTATTTTAATACCTTTATTTTTTTAACATGTCTGATGTAAATAAAATGTGAAGAGAGCTAATCCTGGGCAGTTAATAAGTTAGTCTTGGCTTGATGGCTTATTTTGGAAAATTCAGAAGAAGAAACAAAACAAACAAACTCTCCACATTCTTGGACCAAAAGTGAGACATGGAAATCACCATGCCTTTGGCTTAATTTCACTTTTCTTGAAATATGTCTATTCTTGCAATAACAGATTCCAGGGCTGCAGTTATGAAAAATTTAGAGCTTTGCTCTCTTTTCAAAGTAATATCTCATTTTAAGAACAACTTATTACCAAATGTTTCCATTGCTCCACGTGACTATCTGGGGCCTTTGCTGCTGCTCTCTACTCTGCTCTTGACTTTTCTAAAGCACTGCTTTCCCTCACACCACTTGTGAAAACGTTAGAACTTTGCCCTCTTTTCAAAGTAACATCTCACTTGAAGAAAAATGAATTACCAAATGTTTCCATTTGACCTCCATGGGCACCTACCAGTGCTGTTACTCTCTTGACATTTCACCTCTTCTGGGGTCAAGGACATCATCCATCTTTCTGGGCATCCTCTTAGAATCTGGTCATCCATCATTTGGTACATCCTTGAGACTCTGGTCTCATCTATTCTACAGTCAATTCAGGCCACTGTGAGATCCAAAGACCCACCTGGCCCCAACCATATCATATTTAAGATCTTGACTATAAGATCACAAGTCTATCAGCTATTGTTCATTTCCCCAGGGATGGTCAGAAAGAATCTGAAACTCAATGTATACCAAGTCAAGCTCATCATAGTCTCCAAAACCTGATGCATCCCTTCACAAGAGTGGTACTTTAACTGCCTCAAACTGCAGCATTTGCTAAATAGCCTCTCCATCCCTACAACAAGCCAATCACAGCATCCTGATGCTTCATCGTGGACTTTCCATCCCCCTTATCTTTTCCCACTTCCTTGCTTTGTGGTTTTCTCTAGCCATGTTTTATTTTTTCTATTGTATCCATCACTGGGGTCTATCTCCTAAGCCATTCTTCTCCCACTTCTTCTAGACAAATCTCCAAACATTCTATCCCAAACAAAAGACCAACATACGTCTTATTTTATTTTCTTCTCCAATGTGTGCCCTGTTTGTGGTTTCTGTCACAAAGCACTTTCTTCAGAAGATCGCTAATGGGAAGACTGTATTTATTTGTTATAATGGATATCGTTAATCTTTTCTATAAATGTAACTTAAATATATCTGTTCAAATAAATATAAAATTAAATACACAAATTATGTGAATTTGAATATATTATATGTTTAGATATATTTAATTATCTCATAATAACAATGCAGTGGTTCTGCTAAAAATTCTCACCATATGACCAAGGCAAAGAAATTGCTATCGAGGGCTCTGTCCCCAGAGTTTCCCCACATTATTATATTCTGTTTTCTGACCAACCTGTGAGTTCCTGCCTATCCTGAACACTGTTTCCCCAAGGCCTGACTCAACATCTCCTATTTGTTTTTCCCCCGCTAGGCTCTGAAGTAATGTGAGAGTAAAACCATTTTATTTGCCAATTAAATTTGGAAATACAGATGAAGTTCTAGACCAGATCTGACAAAGTGTAAGCAGCTGAAATCATTTCTACTACCACTGTTATTTCTACCACTAATATTATAGCCACAGCTGTGTGGCTGTCCAAACACAGGACTCCAGGCCATGGCCACAAAAGACACGACAATATTCCACATTCAATCTGGATGTGAAGCCCAGGTTTTTAAAAAGTAATAGTTGTCCTAAGAAAGCCCATCCTCTAAATTTCATTAGACAGAAGTTAGGGAATCATTTCTATATTTTGGAACCTAAAAGCTCTCTAAGATCATATGGTAATATCTTGATCCATATACATAGTATACTGGAAGACAGAGAGTGGAACCTTCAAGAGGTTGTTCCCACTGGGAGGTCCCCAAGCTATGTTGGCCATATATTCAAAGTAGATAGTGGGACTCTCTTTTTAGTTTACCAGCCATATGAAGACTGGCTTGGCTTTGCCAAATTTTCCTACTATGATGTGCTGCCCTACCCAAAACAAAAGTGCTAATAATTCTTGGATGGCTGTTTCCAAAACCACAACAAGCCTTGTTAAAATAATAGAAAGCTGAGAAACATGGTCGCCCACCAGTGCTAATGCTAATGTTTAGGGAATTGAGAGTTCAATTTTATTGTAGTTATTACACCAAGGCATTTTCCACAATTTTTTTTACACAAGTTTATATGCTTTTTTTTTTTTTTTTTTTTTAGATTACAGTGTTTTTAAGAGCCTGGTCAACAGAATGTTGGCTTTGGTGGAGTTAAATTGAGAACATTCAGCATAACCACTCTTAGGAGGAACTCCCATGGATTCTCCCCCCAAAGATGTCAGCCCAACTTGAGGGCACACAGCTGTTAATCAGCATGAAGATGACCCAACTCCAAGATGCTGGTAATAGTGTCCAATACCCTAAGAGCTAGGAACTTTGGAGGAGAAGTTGTGTCAAAGAAATCTGGAAGAATTCATGAAAAAAAAGGAAGTATATAGACATGTAGATAAAGTCTAAAAATAGTTCTTGAAGGAGACTAAGAGGGGGTAATACTAGGTAATAAAGAGTGGGGGGGGGTAAAAAGACACAAGAGAAGCAAAAAAGGAAAAGTATTTGGGGGTGCTACATGGATGGAACAGGTATAACAGAGGGCAGGAGATGCAGTGAAAAGGTGATCATAGCACACTTGTCTTGAAAATATCACAAGAATATCTAACACAGCATATGCTGGTTTAGAAAAATAAGTTTAAAAAAAGCAACAATAACAACAACAACAAAATGTTTGCTTGCATAGCCAAGTAGCATGGTTCCTTTGTGGTGGTTTTATATACCTCTTAGTTGAATCCACTTCTCCCTAGGCTCATTAACAAATGGCTGGTAGTGACATATGACTACAGCAATAATTACTGAGGGACTTTCAATGTAGAACCCTTGAAACTTTTTGAACAGTTACAAAATGAGTCTTTCCTTGTAGATTATTAGTACTGCATGACTCTAGAAATCCTATTGGTGGTAGGATCAAAATTTAAGTTTGTGGAGTCTCTTTAAGAATACCAACATAATATCAAAATATGAGCACAAACAACAAGAGAAAGAATTGGAATCTTCTAGAGTCAGGACATTTGTGTTAAGTATTTAGTGTCTGACAACTCAATGGAAGGCATATGCCATCTGGATTGGGCCACCTCATCAAAGGGTAAGAATTTAGCATCTTTGGGCAATTATTTTTTTAAAAAAAGCGTATGTTTTTCCCACATATAGCAATTTTAGTTGTTGCAGCCAGCTGAGCACAGATGAAGTTATCCCATTCTCCAACTCTCACAGGAACATTAATGATTTCCCCAATGTAAACAGTCTCCTCCTGATCAGAATTAGTGTGTAGATGCACAAATCTTTGCTGGATACTTGTTCTAACAATGAAACTTGTAAAGTAACTACCTCTAAAAAAAGCCTATGGTCAGACTCAGGTGCTATAAGTCACTGGCTAGACCTTCCTAAGTAGCTACCAGGTATCAAGCATACTTAAAGATTAGGCACAGTCGCTCCTTGAAAATATTGCTGGTAAACTATACTCATTGGAAAGACATAAAGGAATGTGTCACCTATGAATCCAGGAGGATGACCAGTTATTAAAAGAGTTATTAGAAAAGCTAAGTAAGAGCATCCTATAATAGACTGTTGGGGGAGACTGTCCAAGCCAAAAACTGACCTTAACACAGCAACAAGGAATGTGCATTTCTTACTGGAGGGATAAACCCAAGCAAATGGCATTGAAATCCTGAAGGAAGAAGAAAGGAACGGAATGGGAAAGGGAGGAGGGGGAGAGGAAAGGAAAAAAAATCCAATCTGATTAAACTTCTAATTCTAGCTAGCTGTTTATAGGAAAGTATGGGGTAAAGGAACACATCCCACAGAGATGGAGTCAAGAAAACCCAAACTGAGAAGACAGATAATCTGTGTATTTCAATAGAAATAATCATGATTTAAACAAATTTTTTAAAAGGATCTAATAAGAACACACAGGTTGAAAAACAAGAGAAACTGGATAAACTGCAAACATAAATGAATGAAAACATTGAATGAAGATTCTACAAACTAAGTGTAGAAGAGAATGACCTGAACTTAGTGGTAACAGACCTCATGTCCACAGCTGGCATTCCATTCAGCGAGTAATATCTAGAAACATTCTAGGATCAACAGTAAGGCAAGGACGCTGCTTTGGCTGCCACATAACACAGCACTGGAAGCCCCGAGCAGAGCAATTGGACAAGGACAAACAAAAGACACCAAGATAGTAAAGGAAGAAGTAAAAAAAAAGATCTGTTTGCACTGACTTGGTTATATTACATAATAACCCAAATAGCCTGAAAAATGTAGAAATAATAAAGTCAGCACAGTTTCAGATTCACAGCTAACATGAAACTCAGTAGTGTTTCAATCTGGGACAGAAATTAAGAAAACAATTTCAGTTGGACAGTGGTGGTGCACACCTTTAATCCCAGCACTCAGGAGGCAGAGCCAGGCAGGTCTCTGTGAGTTTGAGGACAGCTTGGACTACAGAGTGAGTTCCAGGACAGCCAGGACTACACAGAGAAACCCTGTCTTGAAAAAAACAAAACAGAAGAAAGAAAAGAAAAGAATTTCATTTACAATAACAACTGTAAAAGTAAAGAATTAGCTATTATGAAACCAAAAGAAAAAAAGACTTAACACTTATGAAGTATAAACTGAAAATTATTATGAAAATAAAAAACTTTAAGTAAAAAAGATAGAAATACACAGAAGGATATCCCATATTCATAGATATAAGATACAAGATGTTGATACACAGTGATTTATAAATTTAGTATCCTCCCTATCAATCATTACGTTTTGTAGAAATAAAAACAAATCATCCTAAAATGTACAAGGACCCTTAAGAGAACTTAAATAGTCAAAAAAATCTTGAAAATAACAACAAAGTTAGAGATCTTACACTTTTAAATTTTAATATTTACTGTAAACAACGCAATGTGTTTTCAAAATAAATAGAAATTTAACACAAGTGGAACAAGAAAGACTAGAAATAAATCCTTGCATAAATAGTTAAATTATTTGTGGCCAGGGTATTAAATCCATTCAATAGTCTTTTTTTTTTTTTTTAAGTGAATAGCCACATGCAATAGAATGAAGTTGGGTCTTTACCTTAACACATACACAGACATTAACTCAAAATAAACCAAAGACCTAAATATGAGAGCTAAATTCTTAGTCCTTTAGAAGAAAACCTTCAGGTTGTTGGACAGGGCAATGATTTCTTAATGTGACACCCAACAGGCAACACAAGGAAACACTCAGATTTGGCATCCTTAAAATTAAAACCTTGGATGCCTCCAAGGGCATGATCAACTTAATAGAAAAGGCAATCCATGAAACAAGGGAAAAACATATAGAATTCTTATACCTGGTAACAGATTAATACCTGTGATGTCTAGAAAAATGCCTTCAGTTCTAAGAACTACAACAGGCAGAATGAGGGACGATACTGATTTCTCTTTGGTGGTGACACGTTGGCTTGAGAAAACTTTTGAAAATATTAAATCACTTAACCCACTTTACAAAGATTTACAAAACCCTCATAAAAAATAGCATGCTAGGACTTGGGTAATCTGTACCCAGAAGGGAGCAGCTTAGCACAAACAGGAGCTAAGTCTGCTCTTCCTGTGCTAGCTTGGTTTGTTCACCACAGAGTGTTCTTCCCCGGAAACAGAGGAATACCCATGTCTGCTGCAATGGCGACCAGCTGCAGAGGATAAATCTTGGCGTCATTAAGGAACTGCAGTAACATGAGAAGACCTCACTAGGGCCTCTGGCATTTAGTTCTTTTTATGCGAGGCTCCCAAAGATGGAGTGCCTCCCCAACACCCACAATACCAGAGTCATCATCTGACCTCCATTACAAGGGATTTCTCACTCTGCAAACACTTGTAGCTTCTAGGAAGTACCTTTCATGGCCAACATAGGGACACAGGACAATTCTTCACCATTGTTAGCCCTGGGGATATTGTGAGGCTTCACCATTAGTTATGCAGGATGACACTGGTTCCATCTCACACCACTGACAGGTTGTTGAAGCTTTATTCATCCCTCAGCAACCTCTATAAGAAGCTCCTTGGGGGCAAACACAGTAGCTGTGTGCCTATAACTGCACAGGACATTAGTGTCTCAGACTAGGTTAGTTTGAAATGGTGGTATGGGGAGGTGTGCATTCTGGGTACCAGAGTGGCTACACCCGTGAAGGTTTCATCTATGCCCTTGAGCAAGCCACCTATAGGCAGTCCAATTTTCTGATTTACCTCATGGATATTTTAATGATTACTAACCATAAATAAATAAGATACTCTATGACACAGGGCTAAATATTGGGTACACCCACTTTTTCTAGTCAGACGAATTCTTTCATCACTGGAATCTTAGCGTTTAGGTGGTCCCAACAGGATATTAGCAATGGCTAGTAATGGGACTTTAAATTCTCCTGGAGCTCTGGGGTGGAAAGGACATTAGGTTTGTGGTCACTTAGGACGTGCTTGATTCTGATGACTAAGTCCAAATCCCTGCTACTATCCGCCCATTTATCTTGAATGTGGCTGCAGTTACATATTTACTGAAATTCTAGTGTTTGCACCTATTATTTGAACTTGACTCTCATGTCAATAAGCACTGTTTGAAGATGTTAGGTCCTCATCCTCAATTATCTTGCCATTAGCAGCAAGTTACACTGTTTAATGCCACAGCCTTAAGATTAGCTTTCATCCTGAGGGAAGGGGATAGCAGGAGTTCTCTAATTGTGCTGACTGCTCAGCTGAGCCATGATGTCACAGAGTTGCTTGGTCACTCTATTCAGAGCACAGCTTGGTGAAATGATCAGGAGGCAGATTCCAGGCTTTTTTAAAGAAATCGCAAAGCAGCCATGTGCTTTGTCTTACTGATAGCCTTGCATAAGGAAACATAATTTTCCTATAATTTGAGCAGCTTCATCTCCATGACCCTGAGATGGTCCAGAGCCAATTGGACCATCCTGGCAGATCACACAGTTCACACCACATGTCCCAAGACACCGCTGAGCAATCACTGCACCTCCGGAGGGCTCACTCCCTTCCCAACTCTCTTTTCCGCTAGGCTTTGATTAGTTTGGGTTCTCACTTGCTGGAGCTTCCGACATGCCCAGCACAGTGGAAGCACACTCATCGGGCACAGTGAATAAACCTATAAAAAAGTAGGGGTGTCTCAGCAAAGCCCATGAATGTCCTTTCTGCTGCTGGAGACGGGAAAGCTGCCCATTGAACACAGCGGTCACAAACAGCCAAGGCAAGAAGAATGTAATGCTCCTCACTAGCTTCACTTGACATGATGCTCTGTTTTCAGTGGTAGACACAACCCCCCACAGAACTGGGGCTGCTTCAGAAAATTGTTATTATTTGTTTTCTCAAAAGAAAAAAAAATCAATTCTCGGCTCAGTACTGGCTGCCCCTCGAGACTCAACAAAAGACAGAAACATGAAGGAAACGCTGCTTTTCTTTCTGGTTTTTACAAATTGGATCCTGAAGGTTTCTGTGTATAGAAGAAAAATATCTTTTCTCTGTAGTCTACAAAGCTGAAATCTAGACATTTCTCTGGCAGATGATCACAACTTTCTATGCAATTGCATTTTAAAAGGCACACTCCAAGACTTTTAGGTTTGATTTAATAAGTAAGGCCAAATATCACAGTAGATGCATACAGTCCAAAAGTCATTTCAGTTTCATTATGAAGATCTCTATTATCTTTATTATAAGAAATTTATTATCTTTAGATAGTGATGAAATGCTGATGAAGAGTTTTCATGGCTTGGGTAACCTGGAAAATTGTTCCAGTTCTGATAAACCTCTGGTTATAGGCCATATTCAATTAAAAACCAGAATAATGTACCAAATAAATGAGAAGTTAATTAAATAAAATCAAAACTGAAAAACTGAAGTTTTGCTTTTCACATTATTATCCTGTTCACATTTTTAACGTACAAGTATGTTTTAAATACATTATGTCTATTGCATAGCTCATTCATACGTGCATATCCTACTAATCCCTCAGATCGAGGCTATGCCCAGTTCCTAGCAATTGCTGTATTTCTTTGGACCACAAAATAAAGTATATCATACTTTTAAAGTTGCTATTTCTCTTAGTTTAAAAAGAGCTTCTACAAGACAGTTCAAGTCTTGCAGAGGGAAGGTGAGTCTAAGGCTGTTAAATGCTATCTGCACTGGTTTTGTGTGGGCTGTTAAATGCTATCTGCACTGGTTTTGTGTGGGCTGTTAAATGCTATCTGCACTGGTTTTGTGTGGGCAGCAAAGCTGGGTACGCAGCAATTACTGACAGGCCCAGTGAGGCATGAGGCAAACAATGCAAGAAGGTTTATGAGGATTTGTTGCTCAATGTGAAAATCTTGCTAAGTATGTTCAAATCAAGCACAACTCTTTGGGGAATATCAATCAAATGAAAGAAAAAAATGGTTTAAGCCTCTTAAACCATCCCTTATTTAGAATGCTTATATTACATCCACAAACAGGGCCTGGCTGTCATTTAAAAATTCTCCCTATTTAGAAGCTTTTGTTTTGGAAGAAAAAGAGGCTGAAGAACAGGAATGGGCACTTTGAGTACCAAAGTGTTTTATTTTTAAGGCTCCATGCTAGTTGTTCACTGGTCAGAGATTGAGCATAAGCTTTGTAAATTGCTCACTTATCTGAGAAGAGAGAAAACATGTTGTGAAATGTTATTTCTCTTACCAAACATTATAAAAACGTTATTCAAGTAGGATGTTCTACTTCTAAGACTCAAGTCTCCACTGAGCTCTCTCTCTCTCTACCTGAGAGGCACCCAGGGAAGGATGGCTTTGTTCAGGGTGGGAAGGCGCTCTCACTGAGTAGCTAGGGGGAAATGCTGTTTGGAGTATTGGATGCAGTTCTGCTGTCAGCTGTGAAATAATCCATGAGAAGTTGTACACTTATGAAAATCAAATCATGGTTGAACTCTTGCCTGATTGAGTTGAACACAGAAGATCTAACCCCATGATGGTGCTAATCAGGTCACTTTACCTGGCCCTTGCCTGTGTTCATTTTTTTCCTTACTTAAGAGATGCCCTTTCAACATCGTGGAAATAATACCCTACTAGAGAATTAAGAGAAAGACCTTCGCCTTTGCAAAGATTAATTTCAACTGTGGAGAAAACCCATTGAATCTCAAACATGGGACAAGTGCCAAGACGTGGTATAAAGAGGCAGGGAAAAGAAGAATGTGAGTGGGAAGCCAGCCAATTGGCCTTCACAGTTGGACCCACAAGATGCCAAGGGCAAGCCTCACCACCAAATCTAATCAAAGGCCTATCAAGATCTCATTTGTGACCACCTTCCTATCTGTTTCTCCTTCCTAGTGTTACAGCCACTGTTTAGACCTTAGTTCCTTCCTACCCTAAGCACCACACAATGATATTCTTTGCTATCATGTTAATCTCAGTTGAACATTTCCATCATGTCAGTACAGTGTGTGATATTGCTCATAGGGTCCCTGTGTATACAGTGTAAGATCCTGGTACTAAATTCTTCCCACAGCTCATCTTTGACGGCAATGGGCCAATGTAAAGACTACGCTATATTCCTGGTATTGTCTGGTAATAGATGCACTTCCCTCGATGAATAATTATTGCCTGCCAAATTTCTTTATTGAAAGATGAAGAAAATAGCTGGATCAAAAAAGTATGAAAGTAGCATAAGTTCTAGAAGTTGGATGAGGTTGCACCAGTTTTATTCCCACATTGACACATTTTCTGCTATTCATTTTCTCCAAGGCTGATCTTCCATGCTTTATAGATATTCTTTTTTTCTGTATATATTTATGTTGTTCCAATAAAATATACATGCCCATCCATCTCACCCACTGGGCCCAAAAAAAGAAATAACAGATCTCAGACATGAAGTTTCCATCAGTACATTTCTGGAAGCTTCGAATTGCTCTCCAATGATCTCCAGGACAGCTCTCACATTTTAGATGAGATGATTAAGGAGGCAGAGTGACTGAGATCCAAGGTGTTTTTTGAAAAGCCTCAGGGAAAGGGAGATGGCCAATGATAGCAGGATGCTGTGGTGAAACCTGCTTATTAGTTGCTTTCCATTTCACAGAGGTTAACAATAAAAGCAAGGATGTATATACTGATGAAGGCAGCCAATTTGTGTGTCCTTGTCTACGATAATTTTGCCTATAGTTCTGAGTTAAGAGGAAGTTGCTGATAAATAAAGGGAAAGAGAGTGGCTTCAGGTCAAGGGTGGAAACAAAGGAAGAGACAGCTGGGCATGTCTTTGATGTTCAAGAAAATGATGTTTTGCATTTGTCTGTGTTGAGGTCTTTATATTCTGTACACAGCATCCAGAGATTGTATTTGGAGCCATACAATATCTTCTCATTTTAACCCAACTTAACATTGACATAAAAATAAAGAATAAAATCAGGACATCTTCCTGTGAGGTATTCATCTCCTTCCAGCTCCCCAGACACAGGGTTGGTGCTCTCTGCTAGGGTGATAAGAGCCTGCAGGGGATGTGGAAAGGACTTTTAGGTTCACTCATTGGTCAGAGTTGAGAACTATGGCTGTGACTTCTCCCTGTTCACTGAAGTCATGGTCTCTTTTTGCCTGTGTACAGTGAGAGATGTCAGAGCAGAGCTGGGTGCTACTTCTAGCCCTGTCTCCAAGGTCTCACTCACGCTGCTCTGCTTTTTCTCCCTCTTGACTGATCTCTGACAATAACAAGGATTCCAGAAATCTCTACTCACTGAACCTTGCATCCTCAAACCTTGCTTAAACAAAGCCTGGAGTATGCACTCAACAGTGTGCTCACTAAGGGGTAGATCCTGGAGCTGGGCTGTGGCACCACTGGTAGATTCTTGCTAGGCATTCAGGAGGCCATGGGTTAGGTCTCCACCATTGCCCAAACTTCTGATTCCACAACTCAGGAGGAGGAGGTTTAAAGTCATCTTCAACTGTTGTGTTTGAGGCTAGCCTGGGCTACATAAGACCATGTGTCAAAGACAAAAATTGAATTGTGGTTGTGCCATTACATATTAAGCCTATTTGCTAAATGAATTGCATCTACTCTGATGAATTTGCTAGCTTGAGCTTCCTCAGGGTCCCAAATTCAGATAGCTAATGCTTACATGGCTTGATTGCACAGTCAGCCACAGTGATGCCATGGTTCCCACACCCTAAAGGCGGGAGGAAGAAGAATCAGCCCAAAGTTAGAGCAGAAGATAAAGTGGGGACCACCTTTCTTGTTATAGGCAGAAAAATCAGTATTTTAGGCTTATATCATCTCTGGCACATGTTTTTTTTTTTTTTTTTTTTTTTTTTTTTTTTTTAAATATTTTTGGTTTTAAAAATAGTACTTTACAGAAATGAAAGAAGCCTCTTGGGTTAAGGATCCTCCCAAGAGCAGGCAGTGGAACATATTTGGTCTACAGAGTAGGGTCTGTCAGTCTCTGGTCTAGATGTTGAAAAACTATGAGACATGGTAATGGCGCAAATTCCAATTCTGAAAGAACAGCTCCGGCTTTCTTGGAACACAGCCATGGTTGTTTCCTCACTGTCCCCAGCAGTGACAGGGTAGAGTGCAGTAGTTACAACAGGGTTGTGGCCCTACTCTAGCTCCAAAGTAGAGATGACTCTTGTCACTTAACTAGACCCTTTGGGGAGTTTAGCATTGTCCCCTTAAACAAAGGAAGAAGGAACAACTATCATCATTGGTCTACCAGAATATCCAGATGAAATGGGCTAGAAGAACTGCTCTCGTGTCTCTCACTCCATGCCCTAAGTGACCACACCCACTAGAGGGGCTCAGACAGTGTAAGGTCACAGTGGCATCCAAGAGCCTCTCAGAACCTGGGCATGTTCTACAACAAATACTCCAAGGGCAGCTATAAATTCAGCAGGTGGCATGCTTTACTTTCTATTGGTTTTTGCTATTAATAGGACATAGTGTTACTCAATTCTAGCTTTAATGTAAGTGTCAGAGCAATCCTACAAGTCAAGTAGTTCCTTCTGTGGATGAGTAGTTAACTCTCAATTGTAGTAAATAATCTCCCCACAGTCAAGAGCCTAGAACTAAGACAGATATATTTGAATTTAATTCTCCAATTTCCATCATACCATAAGACATACCACATACTGTCAGTTCATGAGATTGAAACCACTGTTGCCATATCACTCACTGGTGACCTTGCCAAGATTCAAGTTTTGTGGTTTTCTGATAGTTAAGTCAAGGGGTTTACTGCTGTTGTTGTAGTTGGGTTTTGACAATAAAGTCTCATCTCCATTCAAATATATGTACTTATCAAACAATTTAAGCCAGATATAATATTCTGTTTTAAATATTTTCTGTGTGTTATCTCAAATTACGTCAGTTCCTAATCTATAAATTAACCCTCGTAACAAGCCAGGAATAGGGGTGCATGCCTGTAATCCCAGCACTTAGGAGGTGGAAGCAAGAAGATCAAGGAGTTCAAGGGACCTATTGGATTCATAGTAATTTCAGGCCAACCTGGGCTATATAAGACTCTATTTAAAACAACAAGAACAAAACCAAGCTAATAAAACAAACTTGAAAAACAAATGAAACCACCTAATAGCCTAGGAAGAGCTTCATGGCACTATTGTTGAACTCAATGAGTATTAGAGAGTTAAGAAGTTTGAACAGGGCCCACAATTCAACCTGCCAAGCTTTCTGCCATCTTCGCCTCTTTCAAGTGTTTGTGCTTTGGTTTTTCCATAAAATGGTGAATGAGTTGTAACACTCTTAATATCTACACTAGCCAAAATTTCAGGAGAAAGGGGTACTAAGTAACAATAAAAAGGAAGCATTGATGGGTTCAAGGCACTTAGATAAAGATACTCCCAGAAATTTTTCATGAGTCATTTACACAATAGTAAGTTGAATACTGTTAAGTTTGGGGTTTATAATTCAATATTGAAAATTGGATTATATTGCCTGTTTTAATAACATTCTATGGGGGCAAAACTAATTTTCTTTAGTGAAATTCAGGAATTTGGATGTAGTTTGGAAACAGTTTTTCATAATGCATTAAACAAAAGCAGCTAGAATACAGATTAATAGAAACACCCAGATGACAGTAACACCCCAGACTCTACATTCCTGTTAATATGGTCTTTCTTTCCTCTGCCTTAGCTAGCTGTACAGAGCACCCTCCTTTTGTCCCCACCTGCTTTGTTACAAAACAACACTTCTGTCCAATACCCAGCATGCCTTCTTCCCACAGTTAGGATTACACAGAAGGTGGGATAGTCTCAAACCTTGGGAAGGGGTTATATATTGCTATAACCTGCCCTAATTTTGCATTATATCTACCAGATCCTGTATCCCCTTACTGAATGACTCACTAATTGAGTTGCCTAAGCTACTGTGACTAAGCTACTTCTCAAGTGTCTGGTTGCTATAGAGACAGAACAGCTACCACATTGTCAGGTATTCACTTCTTTCTATGCATGTAGAGGAAGGCGGAGCCACATACTTCCCTGACAATGGTCAAGAACATAAGTAAATCTGCACTCCAAAAAGAAGTAGATTGCTACTAAGCTACCTTCAGACTCTGGAGAACAAAAGGGATGCAAGCCATTCCAGTCAGCTTGGTTATTGTCATTGTTGAGAAGAATTCTGAACAAACCTCATATTTTTCAAGAATTGATTATCTGATTTGAGAACAACTTCTACCCGTCTAATGTTCCTTAATGAGGATAATATTAAGTAATATTCAGTGAGGACAGCAGGTTGGTCATAGCATCCAGCACAGAGCAGATGCTGGACAAATGTCTGGGAGGAAGTGAGACAAGGGTCTGAGGTGCTTCTGGTCCTAAGCATTACAATGTTCATGCTAAAGCTGGTCCCCAGCTCTGCCCAGTTCTCTCAGGTCACTGGCTTTATCTGCCAGCTGCCTTCTTGCTTGTCCAAGTAAGTGTGTCAAAACTAAGATTGCCCTAACACCCAAATCCCCAGACTTTGCTAGCAATCAGCCCAACCTTCTTTCAAAATAACATGAGTATTCTCTCAGTTGCTCAGGACACCACCCAGAAATCACCTTTCTCTCTTCCCTGTTATATACTGCCCCAAACCAAGTCACTTCTACATCCTATTCAAACACAATCCACAATCCAACCACTCTCTTTCCACTGATAGTAAACCCAGTTATCTTTGCTCCCTGCCTTTAACTCTCCATGCATGTGTAAAGTGATGTAAAGCTGTAAATCACCTTCTCCCTTGAGATCCCCATGACTTCCCTTATTTCCTCCAGTGAAATCAGCTTTCATGCAGATGTCTGGGAGGCCCTGTGAACTCGGCTGGCATCCCGGACCACATCTGTTGCAGAAAGGCTCCATCCTCATCAGTCCACTGCCACTCAAGCCCTGCTATCCCTCAAACAGCAAATCCTTCCATGCTCCCGCACTTGGTGTTCCTGCTGCTTAAAACATCCTTTTCTGATGGTCACAGTGACCCGAGACCATTCTGGCTTCAGATGCAAAGTTAGACTGCATCTTGCAGGAAGATTCTCCTCAAACAGGCTGCTGGTGTCTACGAGATTACTCCACAAGTAAAAGGCATTTAGAGTCAAAGGCATTTGGAATCTAGCATAGAGATCCGAGTTCTATCCTTGGATCCCACATAGTGGATGGAGAGAACTGACTCCCACAAGTTGTCCTATGACCTTCACATTCATGTGTGTACACATGTACACGTACGCACATATAACAAATAAGAGCAAAAAGTTGAAAAACAAAACGGGCTTCCCGAAGTTCTCCATAAACCCCATCAATGTGTCAATGAAGAGTAGAGGGACAGAGGGACCCATCAGAGAGCCCTAGTTGACAAACTGTGTACATTTGACTTTTGAAAGCTATATGAGAGAAAACCAACAACAAAACTGCACAGACCATGTGCCCTACTACAGTAACTATAAGTAAGCAAACACATGGACTCCTACTAGATGAAGTCTCAAAATACAAATGGCTGATTCTCTTAAAAACGTTTTAACGAGTAGGGCATTACTGAGAGAGCAGTTTGCCTCTAGATTGCTGAGAATCTGAGAGGAAAAAGTTCAAGCCAATGGTCCCAGGTTTGGTGGGAACTCCACATGCAAATCAACAATTTATGCCACAGGCCGCCAGGAGCTCACTAGGATGTGTGGTGACACCACTTTATTCTAAGTTTGGCCCTGTTGGTGGCTTGAGAACAGTGGCCACTTTCCCTGGGCATCAGTGTGGCACCTGGTGGGAGCTTCTAAAAGCTTGTGCTTTTCTGTGTGGTTTACAAACGCTGCCTGCATGTTCTTCTCAACAGTTCTTTGAGTTCCAGAAACCCCCAGCTTTCTTATTTACTAGTGAACTGTAGAGACATCCTGTGGCTTAGTTAAGATGATTGTTAAGGCTTTACTAACTATTTGTAGATTACAACTTGCTTTTATGTAGTCATTTTAAAAATAGAGCTTGATATAATCATAATACTAATACAAAAACAAACACCACCAACAATAACCCTGCTGGAATTTACTGAATCTTCCTGTGTATTCACTGCCTAGTAGAGGCTTTGTAAAATTTTTGGACTGATGAGTGTTTGACATAATTGTCATTGTCTGCTCACAGAGAACTTATTTAACAATAGATGGGCTATCTGGTCCTTCACATATATCACTGAATACAGACTCAAATGATGGGATAGTCAAGATCTTATAAGAATGTGTGTGCACATGTGTATGTATAAGCACTCCAAGATTTTTGTGATTAGAGAGAGCTATTGTTAATAACTAGGAAACCTGGACTGTGCAGCTGAGGAGACAATGCCCCACTTTCACCTCCAGACTTAAGTCAACATTGGGGATTAAATGTATGTTTATTGAAATAAGTATCTGTTGAAAAATGAATACATGGTTATATTTATAATGTAAGCTTATTACCTTTTACGGCATTAGTTTTGATGTTGATAAATCTCTTGTTGCACTGATATAATAATTTATTTTTGGGAGATACAAACTAATCTTAGCTTCGAGGATCTAAGACTCATTATTTCTTTAGCCATTAAAATATAAGAAATATATGCAGGGTAATTTAGAAAATACTTATGTCCAGTTCAAATAACAAGGTTTTATGTGGGTAAAGTCTTTTAAAACCAAAAGCAACACACTGCAAACAATTTCTAAGGTTTTAGAAAATTCAGGAACCAGTATACTAGTAGGAGGTAATATGTGATATTATTCTTTACCAACTCATCAAAATAAATATCATACTATATACATTAAATAATTCTAATATGTGATATTAATACTACTGTCACTCAGAAGCTTACTATTGCATACCATTTATATTAATTCAGTCCCAACAGCAAAGGGTCACATCAAAGTATCCATAGTAGATGTTTTAAAAGCAAAATACCAACACTGCTAATCACTGTAGACAACAGCAATTGGTATTTGCCCCACTCAGTGTTTTAAGAATAAAGGACAGGGCCAGTAAAAAAGGCACAACCAAAAGGTTTTATCCTTTTACATATTTTAAGTATCATCCCATCACTTTTCTCACTGGAATCTGAAATAAGCATGACTGAATGAAATCTGTCTCATTGGTAAGACTTAAAAATAACACATGTTTCCCCACTTAAGTGTGTTTGTCTTACATGGGTATTTGGCCACACTAATAAATCATGCTCTTTTTTACATCTTAAATATATTGTTTAAAGTTAAATGCCATTCATTTGACAAAAGTAAATAAGTAAATTCTGGCACATTTGCTCTACAGTAATTCAAAGCTGGCACTTTGTGTACTCACCCTTCCATATCTGTTGGCATAGGACCCTGTGAGCAAGGAATGGAAAACTATGATTGTCTCGTCCAAGTCCCAGATGAACACTCTCTGCAAGGGAAGGACAAAGTCAGTGCACCTTTGCTCTGGTTGGGAACACTGTTGTCAGTTAATTTTGACATGACATGATAGTTTTGAAATGACATACAAAGGGAAAATATGAACTTATGCTTTTTTCAAATGCAACTCTTCCTAAGGGTATCACCCAGCTCTTCAGGTCTCATGTCTAATGAGGCACAGGAGGACAAGTGTATTCGTAAAGTCAATATAAATATAGAAAAAAAGAATGTATGTTTTTCCTATCCTGTAGTACTATCTCAATTTCAGTTCCCAGCAGATGACCAGTGGGTTGAAACTAGTCTGTTTATATGTTTTGAGAGAGAGAAGGTTCCAAAAGAGACCTTATGTCAGAAGATGAGAAGTGTTAAAAATAACTTTTGTGAATTACTCTAATCAAGTTAAATATTGACCATTTTATGCATAAGTTGAAACTCCCTCTAGCTCATTTACCTTCTGGTAGCGGTCAGTTAGGCAGTTACCCGAAGGATGGGTTATACAGTTGGCTCTCAGCGTATTTGAGTTCTGCGTCCAGCAATGGGGCTACTCAGAAAAGCAAACTGTGTTTCAACTGAACATGTGTATGCTTATTGTTCTATAAACGGTCCAGGAAAAGGCCATCTACATATAATTTACATTGCATTGGTGTTGTAAGTAGTCTAGACGTGGTTTAAACTGTGGGGAGATGTAAGCTACTGCTTAGGGTAGAGAGCGTGCCTAGCATGTATCAGGCCTCGGCTTCAGCTCCCAAGATGTACAACAAACAATAGGGAGCTTCATAGGGTATGTGTGTACATCCTGATGCATATGAAGGGCTGGAGCACCCGTGGACTTGGGTATCAACAGGAGGGTCCCCGAGCTTGTCCCCTGTGGATACCAGGGGACGCCTATGTATTTTTTATCAGGTGTTTTCAGTTTTCAAAATTAAGTGGCCACATCACACATACACTTAGATACTCGGGGAGGCGGGGGGATTTTGAACTGCATCTGGAGTTTATTCAAACAGTTCTTCGAGATACTACAGTCTCCCTAGCTTGCTTCTCTCCCCATTCCTCCTCACACCAGCACATATTCATGTACATAGACGCTGCTGGGAAAGCTTCATCTTTCCAGCCCAAATCATCAAGGTTTCCACCATCATATTTTACTTCGGCAAAAAGTGGGAACTTAATTGCTATGCTTCAAGGCACTGAAATCTGCCACCCTGACAGTTTCTGCTGAATCCTTTTGCTTTTGAACTGCACCAAAACATGTCTCAGTAGCTGATTACCATTTCAGTTTAGAACATTCCAGATCTCCCTTTCTCAATGTACACAGATGTGTCATTAGTTTCAAAGTGGAACTTACTAAGCTCTTCAGGGATGACATTTATTTATTTGAAATACCAGTTATACACAGTAGTATGATACAATTTTTTTTCATGCAGAACTGTAAAGTTTGTTCAGATTTGTGTTTTGTTCTGTGTGAGACAGAGTGCCACACAGCCTTGGATGGCTTCAGACTCCCCACGAGCCAAGAATGACTTTCAACGTTTGATCCTTCTACCTCTGTCCCCACCCCGCCCACCGTGGGGAACTATGGGTGTGTGTCACAGTATCCGGCCACTATATTTCTTGAGGAAGAAAGAAATAGATGCTGTACTGTGTAGACATGGTGAAAGAAAATACCAAAGTAAACAATTACAGAAAGCAGGAAGACACTCAATGGTGCAGCCCTTATGCAGGTGGTCTTGTACCCCCTGTACTCTACCCCCTGTACTGCCAAACAACAGTATAAATACCCATTAGTAAATTATATCAACTATGAAAACTATGTATGATAGGCAGGTGATATGAATGAGAGAAAAAAATGTTTTACTTTGCTAATATGAACAACAAGCAATGACCAAAGTGTTGGGTGTATTGGCTGATGTCCAAAGGACAATTCTATTGACCGGTTAATGAGCTATGTGTCACCTAGTTTTTTATTTGAGTATGGGCAATGACATACCTCAAGATCAGAATCCGGGGGAGGTGAGGGATTATTATTTCTTCTGCCTCGGCCACGTGACTTCCCATCTGAACCTCGACGCAGTCGATCAGAATCAGAATCTTTAATGGGTGTTGAAGGGCTGTGGATCGTACTGTACTCTGCAGGAGTGCCAAGAACAGCCATGTTTTAATTCACAGAGAAACTTAAAGAGTAAAGACATTTGACTTAGCTTAAACCCTACATTGCCTTTTACTTGCATTAGTAAATAGTGCACAGATATGCGAATCAAAAACTTGTTTTGAAAGTACTGTGTGGTCAGAAACCATCCAACTTTAACTAAGGGTGTGAGACAGCAGGCTGTACTGGGGTCCCTGTGATGAGGTGGCACTCTATCCCCAGTGTGTCCACTGCTCCTCCCCAGTGTGTCCACTGCTCCTCCCCAGTGTGTCCACTGCTCCTCCCCTGTGTCTCCACTGCTCTTCCCCTGTGTCTCCACTGCTCCTCCCCTGTGTCTCCACTGCTCCTCCCCAGTGTCTCCACTGCTCCTTCCCAGTGTCTCCACTGCTCCTTCCCAGTGCCTCCACTGCTCCTCCCCAGTGTCTCCACTGCTCCTTCCCAATGTGTCCACTGCTCCTCCCCAGTGTCTCCACTGCTCCTCCCAATGTCTCCACTGCTCCTCCCCAGTGTCTCCACTGCTCCTTCCCAGTGTCTCCACTGCTCCTCCCCAGTGTCTCCACTGCTCCTTCCCAATGTGTCCACTGCTCCTCCCCAGTGTCTCCACTGCTCCTCCCAATGTCTCCACTGCTCCTCCCCAGTGTCTCCACTGCTCCTTCCCAGTGCCTCCACTGCTCCTCCCCTGTGTCTCCACTGCTCCTCCCCAGTGTCTCCACTGCTCCTCCCCTGTGTCTCCACTGCTCCTCCCCAGTGTCTCCACTGCTCCTTCCCAATGTCTCCACTGCTCCTTCCCAATGTCTCCACTGCTCCTCCCCTGTGTCTCCACTGCTCCTCCCCTGTGTCTCCACTGCTCCTCCCCAGTGTCTCCACTGCTCCTCCCCAGTGTCTCCACTGCTCCTTCCCAGTGTCTCCACTGCTCCTTCCCCAAACGGTCTGTACCATTTCTCTCTGATTCCATGAATGGCCCCTGGCCACCCAGGGAGCCTGACATTAGATTCAGCTGTGGCTCCCGCAGCTACAAACAGGATTCTGGTTCATGGAGAAAGATGAAAAGAGAACCAGCCCCAGGACAGGGAAATCTGAGTCACAGGACAGATTTTTCTTTCCAAAATTTAAAATTATCACTCTGTCCCTCATTTTATGGGAGAATCAGAGTGTGACCTGATACAGGGAGCAGAGTTTTAAACAAAGCCCACCTTGGTCTAATACCCACCTGGGCTGTTCTTGTGTCTTAATTTCTGTGAAGCAAACATCTAGCACCAGGCGTAATTTTAAAATTACCCATCTGGCTAACTCAAAGAAACCACTGGAAAATTTACATAGAAACCACAAAATAAAGAACAACTCCAAAAAGGCTGGAAGGAAGAGTTGAACAGTTCTGGACTTTGAGGAAGGTTTTTATCCTGTGTCCAGAATGAACAAAAATGATTCACTCTCACCTCTTATTCTATTCTGTAGTCCCATCAGATAATCTCTGCTCTACCCAAGTTTCAGATGGCCCTGGGATGGCTCAACCCACATGGCTCTGAGCCATATTCCTTTACTAGATAAGGACAAGAATCTCTCTGTTTAATGTGAATAATTCTTCCTCACTATGATCTTGTTGATTATACATTACCAGATAGAAAATATGAAGGGCATTGGAAGGCCTCACAGCCTTTACTAGTACATCCTCAGTCCTAACTCCACCTCATCCTTAGTCTTCCTAACTCTACCTCATCCTCAGTCTTCCTAACTCCACCTCATCCTCAGTCTTCCTAACTCCACCTCATCCTCAGTCTTCCTAATTCCACCTCATCCTCAGTCTTCCTAACTCCACCTCATCCTCAGTCTTCCTAACTCCACCTCATCCTCAGTCTTCCTAACTCCACCTCATCCTCAGTCTTCCTAACTCCACCTCATCCTCAGTCTTCCTAACTCCACCTCATCCTCAGTCCTAACTCTACTCATCCTCAGCCTTAGCTCTACCACAGTTCCTCTGAGATCAAAACCTGGGAACTGTCATGACTTTCAAACTGACAAATGCTGCTCTGAAGCTTTGTGAGAGAGGACACAGGGCAGCAGACTTGCACAAGTCATTTCCATTTCTAATGCTCTTGAACCTGCTCTGCACTTCTTGTTAAATCTTAACAATTTGCAGTCTCCCAGACCTCAGGGGAGGGACTTGCATGTCCTCTTCCATGACAGGCAAAATGGTAAGTATCCTTATATAAACTGGCCATGGGACTCCCCCACCCAGAAATCACCAGGATGATGTACAAGCCAGTCACTTACTTGCTTTCATCAGAAAGTCCAAAGCAACTCCACTCAACACATCTGCCTCTTTAGTTGCTTGGAATCTTTTTTTTTTTTTTTTTTTTTTAGCTAACTCATTTCACAGAAATGTTAGACTCAAACATAAAAAATGATAAAATTATGTCATTTTCAGGAAAATTGATGAAACTGGAGGTTATCAAGTCATGAGAACTAATCCAGATTTAGAAAGACAATTTTTTGCATGCTTTCAATCATATGCAAAACTGGGATTAAAAACATGTGACATGACAGCACAAAGGAGAATATTCACCATAAGGAAGGGACCAGAGGAAGGAGGAAGAGCAAGTATATATATGTATTGTGCACACACACACACACACACACACACACACACAGTCAATATGCAGCTAATCATCTCCTACGTCAACAGTAACATTCTTTTATTGCAAAGGCAGACTGGAAAGGCATCTGCACTCTCTCTTTAAGGCATTCTAAGCAAGCATTTCTTTTCCATATTTTAGAGAGAATAATAGATTCCAAATGAATATATTTTAAGGGGTCCAACTGATTCAAAGTTGTACTTTTGAAGAAAACATCTTATCCTTGCATTTTAAGAAACATCACACAATGTGTGGAATCTGGGTGGCCCTCATCTAAAACCAGACCCATGGCAATCTCTACCATGGCTTCAATATGAAGCATTCATTTTTCAGAGTTGGCATCAGATGAACTTGTAATCTAAGTCCTTCACTGTAAGATCTACCATCCAACTTTGGGAAGAGCCTACCTGAGAAGAGCTGAAGACATCTAGTCTTGGATCTGGTCAAGTGGAAACTTCTATATGGACTTCTAGATTGCTTTATTTTGTCCACAAAATATCTAACAGGTTTTTATCGCCATAGATTTTTTTTTTACTATCCACTAATTTATCTTTTTAGTGTACATGTGTTTTTAAAATACAAATTCAAAAAATATTGTCATATTTTGGAAGTAAACTATAGCTAGATATAGTTTATTGAGTTCACTGAGCAAAATAGGAAAAAATATGCAAAGGCTTTTTCCTGGAAAAAAAAAATGATCTTAAAAGATTAACAGTTTGACATCTTTAAATATTAAGATATATATTTTCACAACATAGAAACCTCTCTTAAGAGGGAGAAAATATTAAAACTGATGCAAGCTAGTTTTATTAACATCTCTTCCTTTGTGCTCTATGGGGTGGAATTAAATGCTTTTAACTGTAAACCAGCTTTACTGATTCTAACATCTTCTTCCTGCTTACTTGTGCAAAACAACTCAGCTAATTTAATCTTCTAATCCACCCACTGCTCATGTTTCTCTAAACCCTCTCCAATTGTTTGGCTTTACCCACACTGAGATGTGGGTGTGAAAATATTCTGAAGAACATTCATTTCCCTTAAGAAACACTGGTTCCATGTTGTGCACACAGGCCTAGCTGCAGCACTAAGGAACCAAAATTCATGGTTGCACTGGCCAAAGATCTGCCTTTGGGTGCTGAAAATTCATTGACTCATAAACAAGAACAGGGGATAAAATCAAAGGGAAAGGTTATTGTAGCTAGAAGTTTCTCTGGTCCTGCCTGGCCCTGTCATCAGGATGAATCTCTCCCACCTGAGTCCCACAGCTGCGTATAAAATAATCACTCAGAGGCTTAATATTATTTACAAACCTATGGCCATGGCCTATGGCTCAAGCTTTTTCTAGCTAGCTCTTATTTCTTAAATTAACTCATTTCTATTAATCTATTTGTCACCACATGTTCCATGGCTTTACCTGTGTGCTATATTACATGCTGCTCCTTGGACGGCGGGTTGGCATCTCCTCCGTCTCTGCCTTTCTTCTTCCTGTATCTCTTCTGGATTTCCTGTCTACCTCTAAGCTGCCTTACTATAGGCCAGACAGCTTTATTTATCAACCAATCAGAGTAACACATATTCACAGCATACAGAAAGACATCCCACAGCAAGTTATGACTTGGGAAAGGTAGAATTCTTCAGACCTTGAAGGACATCCACATAACTCTAATCAGAACAGATGGATGAATAAAGAAAGAATTGAAATGTGCTCCAGATAGGAGCATGTCAGGGATAAGAGAAGAAAAGTCCAACAAAACAAACAGACAAACAAAACAGTATGATCTGGGTCTACAGAGGGCATAACAAGGAAGCTGGAGTAATGCATGAAGAATTCAGCCAAGGAAAGCAAGCTTTAGCTCCTGGATGGCAGGAGGCTGGAAACAAGTTATACCCAAGAATAGGAGACAAAGGAGCAGATGGTTCAGTAGTTCACAAGAGGGAAGAGTGTGGTCTGGATACAGGTGGTGCTAAGGGCAGTGATGGGTCTGAGTCACCATCAGAAGGCACAATCACTAAGTGGATATAGAAAAAGTCAAGGATGATACTCATGCCTATGATTTGGCAACTGGGTAAACTAAAATACTAAGGATGAAATTTGATTTAGGGAAGAAGGAATTATAGGAAAGAGGGGAACCTCAAGATTAGCATTGGAAGTAACAAGTTTGACGAGGCTGCAGGCATCCATATAAAGCCCAGGAAGGTCACTAAAGCTGTGAAAAAGTTGACACTAACATAAAGGAAGGAATGTAAACAAACACAGCCTATGTAGAAGAGATGGATAAAGAATGGTGGTGGGGTTGTGAAAAGGGAAACCAAGGGGGTTAGAGAGGAAAGAGTTTATGAGGAGGGAGAGTGGTCAAAAGCTTCAGACCAGCTAAGGGACAAGAAAATAAAGACTGAACCCAACAGTAACATAGACTTAGAGTGAGAGATATTGAGTAAACATGCTAATAATGTTGACTTGAGAGAGTAGAAAATTAAACAAGAGGCAAGAATCCAACAGTTACTGGTAGCTCTATACTTCTTTCTAAGCTCTGCAATCTTATCTTACTTCTCTGCTACAGTGTTGACCAACTCATCTTAATTTAATTGATTAAAATTGCTCTTTAGCAATTCCATATGTGTGTAGTATGTTATGTTTACTCCTATTCACTACCTTTTCTTACTTATTCTCTATCCAAGTAATCCCCTACTCCCTACAGAATTCTTTCTCACATTCATGACTCTCTTATTTAGTTTTGTGACCCACTGATTTTAACAAGGACTACTAGTCTAGCTATGGGTTTGGAACTATCTTATAGAGGCTAGGGGGATCACTATTTGACATACACGGGTGCTTCTCAAGTCTAGATCTTTCTTTACCCTGGCTATGCGGGTTACCCCACTATTTCTACCAGCTGGGCAAATCACATGAAGGAAAGGGCTTATCTCCTTTAAGAGATCATTTAAAAGCTAATGTTCACCTATGTAATTATTTAATACCACCCAAAACTGACATAGAACTGTTGGAATTCTACATTTGCCAATACTGCAGAAGCTTTCCATTAATTCTTCGATATTAAAAACAGGAGGCTTGGAACTCAGTAGAGTCTAGTCTTGGCCAGTAATTCCTTCTTGATTTTAGGGATGTGACTTCCAGTTTTTCCAGACCTTAGTCTCTCGACTTATCAAACTCAGGACACAGCCTGGATTGTGGAGCTTTAAAGTTCTCTTATCTTTGGATGCACAATGGCCAAACTTTCCTGACAGGATGCTCTTGGTTCCCCTGCAATAGTGTAGTTAACACACAAGTAAAGAGTCCCCTGGGGGAAGGGCAGCCTTCTGGTTTATGTCCTGCTATATGCTGGCCAAATACCTCATTCCTTCCTCAACTTGCCATCTGTTGCTTTTACACAGTGCCAAATCATTTTCAAAAGGCTTATATCAATTTAAATCAAGGTAGTCTTATCATAATCTTATTCATTCACAAAGGTTTCCCTGTTTTAAAGAAGGCATTGCTATTTGGGCATCATGCCCAATGAAAATTTATTTTTAATTTGCATATCTTGGAAGAATTTGTGAATATTTGTTTAAAAATTCTTTTCTTCCATGAACTGTACAAGCCCAAGTCATAAACATCCTTTGATTGATTACCATAACTCTCTTTTCATATTTGCAGATATTCTTCTAAGTCTGAGATTTCCTTAAAGAATGTTTTCCTTCATGGAGGCCTTTATTTACATGGTATCTTGCTGCCCAGCAGGAGGGCTTGGCTGGCTCCCTGGAGATCTGGGGAAAAGTGTTCACATTTATTCTACAAAAGCAGGGGATCCCTGCTCTAACTTGATGCCCCAGGACTGGATATACCAGTGGGAGTAGTAAAAGCAGAATTGTAGGTTCCTGAAGGCTTCTGTGCTCAGGGAGGATGGAAGCCTATCATCCTTGCTCATTTCTGGTCTGGGTGAGGGGAAAAATGCCCCCTAAGCAGAACACAATGATGACCCAAGGAAGCTCTCATGATAAGGAGAATGACACTGTGTCTAGAGGTCCTGTGATCTCTGCTAGACCCTAAATCTGTATAGTAAGATGAGACAGCTCACAGGTTGAAGTGAAAAGCTTCATGTAAAATCCTCAGGAAGACTTTCTGAGTTGAGAGAACATAGGGCATGGTTATTGTGTTCTAGTTGTGATTAACATGAGGCTTAGGTTACAAGAACATAATACAGCACTTTCCTAAACCATGCTTGAGCCTGGGACCTTGAAATACATCATATCATTGGAAATGAAGTAGGTCCTAGACAGTGGTTGACACAGAGGTAACCTTGAACTTCAAGACTCTCAAAATCTATATGCCAAAAAAAAAAAAAATGAAAAAAAAAAAAGAAGATCTGAACAGATAGTAACCAAGCTCCTGAGGAAGGCTAAAAGAAAGAAGACAGAGCCTGGGAACTCTAATTCATAAGAAGGAACATGACAGATCCCTTGGTTCTTCCCACAGCGTGAAGATGATACCAGACAGAAGAATCATATTAGGTTTTTGGACATGTTTCTGTTTAAGTTGAATATTGTTCTGTGGAGTGAGTTTGATTAAATTACAGTAAGTGGTACTGCATCTGATTTCAGGAATGGGCTGACAGTCCTACCAATGATAAAAATTATCCAGAAATTCTCTCAATAGTAATGAAACTATCCCTTGGGACTGTCAGATATGGGCCACTGTGGGACATGGAGACTATCAGTTATCTCCACAGCACTGGGACAAAATACCTAATGTAATAACCTGGTAAAGGAAAAGGTTCATTTGACACGTGAGGAGTTTCCATCCACAAGCCTTGGCCCTGGTGTTCTGTGGCTGTGGCAGCCCATGTGGGAGAACCAGGTGAAGGCAGAGAGCCATTTACCTAAAGGTGACTGGGAAGCAAAGAAACAGGACGGGACTAGAGACTACAATCCCCATTTCTGGTGACCCAACTGCCTTCCACTGGACTCTTCCTCCGACTGACAACCAATGTAAGTCTTCAGTAGTCTTCAGTAGTCTTCAGTGTGTGGGCCTCCAGGGGCACTTCATCCAAATTCTAGCAGCTTTCATACAATTTAATTTTGATATTCATTCTTTCCCCTACCTCCTTTTTTAAAATATACTCTAAACAGGGATGAGTAAAGAGTCAGATGGTAAACATCTTAGACTTCTCCTTCTTCTCCTCCTCCTCCTCCTCCTCCTCCTCCTCCTCCTCCTTCTTCTTCTTCTTTTTTTTTTTGTTGTTTGTTTTTTGAGACAGGGTTTCTCTGTGTAGCTTTGTGCCTTTCCTGAAACTTGCTTTGTAGACCAGGCTGGCCTCAAACTCACAGAGATCCGCCTGGTTCTGCCTCCCGAGTGCTGGGATTAAAGGCGTGTGCCGCCGCCCCCACCCAGCTGCATCTTAGACTTCTTCTTCACATAGCCCCTTTACAGCTGCTCTCACGGCCTCCATCCCAGCAGCTAACGTAGCAGATCACAAACACCCCTGGGGCTGATACAGGCATCACACGCTCATCTTACACATGAGTTTGTCTTCTCATGCCTCTAAGACTAGCCTGGTACACACTCCATACCTAATGCCTCTGATGCAAGATGGATACTGTTCTTGGGCCTGACCCTATTGTTTATAGTCATCTGTATCTTGGGCACAAGCACAGACTAAAGGAGCAGAGAATCACACCAGTGTCACCAGGGAATGAGTGAATCGTTTCTGAGAAAGGAAAACCTCAAGGCTAAGTTTCGTGCTCACTCTATTAGGAAAGCAGAAAACCTGGGTGAAGAGGCATCTGGGAAAGAACCTGGGGGCTTTTCACCCTGAGAACCTGTCTCTGACTTCCAAAGAACTCCCTGTTGAATCTGACAGATGTCCCTCATAGCTAGACATTACATGAAATGGTCATCCTTTCAAAATAAGGTAGGTGGGGAAAAGGCTGTCTGAAATCATGCTCTGTGACCAGACACTGTCAGAATTGAAACCCAACATTTCCGTCACTCTTAAAACACCAAAGAAATGTCAGCAGTGGCCTGCACTCCATACTTGAATTCTCTTATGACTCAGTACCATAGAAGCCGAATGCTCACACTGAAGCCCAAACGCACATTCGTCGACTCCCCCGCTCCTTTTTGAAATTAATAAAAGTGGAACAATGTTGAAATGCTTCTTTTAAAGGGCCTTAATACAAAATGCTTTTGTAAAAGCGGTCTTGGAAACAAATCACTCTGCGGCAGCTGCACTAACCGTAGTAGCTCTTGGAATTTGGGGAATGGAAAGAAATGGTTTCCCCATGTCGTTCTTGTGCCTGTGAGTGCTTGTTGGGGACGGAACTCGAGCGTCATGCATGCCAGAAACATGTTTTCCCATTGAGTTAAAGCCTCGTCTGTTTTGGTTTTGTTTTTTAATGGCTGTCAGTGCCACCTCTGTGCTGACAGTGGACCTCAGGGCCTGACACTGCCCAGTTTGCCATGCATCCTCTTTATCTACCTATTTAGTGCTCTGACTTAGGGGAACGACTAGCTGATGCCTTGGCTCTAAGAGCTTCTCCATACTGCTGATGTGTTTGCTTGCTCACTTCTTAGATTACTCCTATGCCTCCAGCTCTGTCCAACTGTGAAGGTGACAACTTCTCCCAAATGCTTCCCACGCAAGACCCACTATAATGAACTCTCTACTTCCCTCTCCTCACCCCTACTACTCTATAATGAACGCTCTACCTCCCTTCCCTCATCCCTACTACTCAATAATGAGCTGTTTATCTCCCTCTCCTCACCCCTACTGCTCTATAATGGACTCTCCACCTCCTTCTTCTCACCCCTACTGCTCTATAATGGACTCTCCAACTCCTTCTCCTCACCCCTACTGCTCTATAATGGACTCTCCACCTTTCTCTCCTCATGCCTACTTCTCTATAATGGACTCTCCATCTCCCTCTCCTCACCCCTACTGCTCTCCTCCTTCACTTTGGTCTTCCAGGCACTTTTGGAAACTACCACATGCAGTCTTCCTTCCCAGCCTTGGTCCATGCTGTTGCCTTTCCCCAGAACACTTTTCCACAGATACTGAGGTGGCTCCTTCTTCTTCTCCAACTTCAGGCCTTGGCTAAAGTCACCTTGTCAGGGAAGTCTTCCCAGATAGGTTGCCTGCCCTGACTCTACTCCTTCTCCAGCTGCTCATCTTTCCAGGCTGGTGGGACTGCAGTTCATCGGATACTCCTTCCTGGGCCAAGAGAAGCTCCCAAGAGCCACTACTTTATTTTTCATGCTGCCAAGTCTCCCAGGTCCAGAATTATGCCTGGAAGCTATTGAGGTCCAAAATACATTCTTTTAACAACCCGTTAGGGGAATCATCTATGGTTCACATAGCAAATACACCTGATCATTGATAACATCCCCCCCAACACACACATGCACGCACGCACGCACGCACGCACAAGGTCTATTTAACCCTTTTCTTAAGAAGTATGTCCCAGGTAAGCACTCCTTGATATATCTTCATTCTATTTGAGGAGGATCTGACAGGAGACAGTAAACATGTTTGGTTCATTTTCACCCTCTTGCTTCAGTGGATTCCAATAGCAGAGAGCTAGACAGAGACCTTGAGGTTGTGATAGAGTTGGGAAGTGAAGGACTGAAGTCCAGGTCTCTCTCTGAACTTCAGGATTACTTCCACCCCAGACTTGTCAGGGGTGTGTTAGTATCCTCATAGATTCTGGTTAGTAAAAGGAAAAGGTGCTATCTAGTGTCAACCACAGGCAGGACATCAACCAAGGGCAGAACATGGACAACTGATTAGTTCAAGTTGTTTTTATAGTGCACAACACAACCTACAAAACAGACATCACAGCCTGTGTACATTCCAGAGCAGGCTTGCTCATTTGTAATTCAGATGGTTATCTGGATGCTGTCCTCTCCTCAGCTGCCTCAACAGCAAACTAGAGACAATCAGACTGTGAAGACATCACATAGTTGATGCAGGGAAGGAAGGATTTTGCTCAAGCACCTTTGTGTAGCTCTCATGTTAACTAATCAAAGCCATCAATTGGGTTCAGCTATGTTGTTTGTAAAGATGATCATAATGTCATCTCTTGGTTCAAACTACTTTCATCCTTTAATGAAATTCAAATTCAAGCATGTTCTGATAGACAAAATGCCCTGTCCTGAAGCCCATTTATAAATGATCTATTTTGCTACTTTGAAACCTATATCATCTCTTTACGTTTTGTCTGTCTCTCATTCAGACATCATTCAATGCTGAGGACAAATTTCATTTCCTCCATTATTTTCCCTCCAAATACTTTAAATGAGAAATCTCTGTTCAGGCACTCATTATGAACATGTTTCTTCTTCTAGAGCTGCATTCCAACATTTCAACTTCTTTTAGGTTCATCAAATACATGGCTGCCTTCTGTATTGATAAAATCTTTCTGAGGTCAGGGAATGACCTTGTAAGTTCTTTATTTCCACAAAACCCAAATGAATATTCAATGTAAGGAGAGCTTGATGTCATGAGGTGCTGTAGCACATATCTCCATATATATATATAAATATAATTTTCTCTCTGTGTATCTATCTGTCTCTGACTCTGTCTTGGTCTCAGTCTCTCTCTTTCCTTTTTTATTCGGTGAGGAAGGTACTAGCAGTTAAGCTTAGGACCTCACACATGCTAGGCTAGTGTTATATCTCTAAGCTACATCCTCAGCCCCCTTGAAGTATATCTTCCAATCCTCAAATTTCTCTGTAGAGGAAAAAGTGCTTTCTATGTTCTCCATGACCAGGGAATAGAGTGATGCAATTTAATAGCACAATTAAGTATATCTCAAGAGAAATATAGTCTTTTGATGTAATGGTTATCTATCTCAGAAGCAGAATCCAGGGAGATCATTAGAGGAACAACTTCTGAAACTCGTGCCGTGGGGAAAACCCTAAAGGAGGCTGGAGGAGAAAGCAACCCCATGCAAATCCTACAGTCCTAATGGTGCACTAAGGAAGGAAGTGTAGGGTAGGGTAAGACATAGAGAAACACATATTAAAAACCCTTCAGTTCTTACATTTGGGATCCATTTTACTGTAGACAATGCACTTTAAAAAATAAAGTATTGAGTTGAGGAGGTTTGGGGCTCTGACCATAAAGAAGAATGGATGGAACAGCATCTGTTCTTGGAAGGCTACAAGTAAATGATGCTGTGGTTTGACTACTGAGTGTCTTCTGAGTCCCATTTGTTAAAGACTTGGTCCCCAGGGTGGCACTACTGAGAAGCAGTGAAAACTGTTTTGCTTTCTCTTATTTTGCAGTGCTGGGGAACAATTCCAGAGCCTAAAGCATGTTAGGCAAATGCTCTATCACAGAGACACATCTCCAGTATCACTGAACCTTCCGGGGATGGGGTCTTGGTCACTCCCCTCAAAGAAGATGGTGGGACTGTATCCCTCTTCTCCTTTCTTTTGCTTCCTGAGACAGTGCTTTTACCCTGCCATACATCCCACCCATGATGCACTGCCTCTCCATAGGCCCACAGCAATAAAGTCAACACATCATAGACAATAACTGTGGAAACTATGGGTCCAAATAAACCATTTCTCTTCATACATTTATTTTTCTCAGGTAGCCTGTTACAGTGACAGGAAGCTGACTAACATATAGCAATGCTCTAACTGGTCTGTGTGCATATTATCCAAACAGGTGACATTATTCAGTCCCATAGCTGTAACTCAGTATGCAAATTCAAGAGCTTCCAGAGAACTTAGTGATTGCTGAATAAAACACTTTCATTTTAAATTTTACTTTCTGAATGATTAACACCCTACTTTTCCAAGAAAGGTTAACAATAACCTACCTATTAAATATTAGATAACATGCATTTTCACATGAATGTGTGTTCCAAGTGTGAATGTGTATAAAAGCCTGAAGTTAAGCTCCCCCTTTTTTTTTTGGAAAGGAAAAGGATGCCAGGGGATAGGGTCTCCACAGGTTTCTGTGCCCCAGGGTTTGTGGTCAATACTGGACAATGGCGCATGGGAAGCCAGAGGACAACTTGAACAAGTTAGTTCTCTCCTTCCACAATGTAGGTCTTAGGTATTGAACTCAGATCATTAATCTTGGCAGTAGTACCTTTATCCACTGAGTTATCTCACTGGCTCTAAACAGTTATTTCCAATGTAGTTATTAGTTTCTGGGTTGAGTGAGACATTAAAGTTAGCGATGCTGAGAGACAAATTATATTCTCTTAGGAAAATCACATGGCACTGCCCGGAAGAGTCCAAGGAAGAAGGTCGAGGCCTAAGGGAGCCTGTGATATTCCTCAAAAGGCTCTTGGGATTCACAGGGATGCCAGAGCAAGAGACCATCAGCCTTCTCTGCTACCTATGACACTGTTACCAGGGAAACACACACATGGAGCCCTCATCCTTTTTTCCCCTTTATCAGATCCTGGCAAACAGGAAGGAAGAAATAAGCAAATAAAAGAAAGAAAAAGAAAAAAACGGGCTTCAATAAAGTCTTGATTACATTCATTTTTTTCCTTTTAGTTTTTCAGATTCTCAATGAATATTACCTTATCAAAAATATAAGATTTGGAGCTGGAGAGCTGGATCAGTGGTAAGAGTGTTAATTGTATAAGTGTGAAGACCTGATTTCAGATCCCAGCATCCATGTGAAAAGCTTGGCCACTCATGCTGTGGGAGTGGAGCGCATGAGGACCAGTGGTCATGAGTCTAGTTCTAGGTTCAGAATGGCAGGCACTGTTTCATGGGAACAAAGTGGATAGTATCCAACAGAGCACCCAATGTTCTCCTCTAGTCTCCACACATCACACATGCACTCATACATACATTCATGCATATACCGCCTTGACATGAATCCCCAACCCCACACAAAACAAAATGAAAAGATAGAAGACTTAAAGAAATCTTGACAACTTAGGTTGTCAGAAGCAGAATATTCTCATAAATTCTTGTATGAAATCAACTAAAGGTGTGTCAGCTTCTTGACCGGTATAAGATAGTAAACCGGTAGTCCAGAATCAATCAATACTGATTGAGTTAATTGTGAAGGGCTGCTTTGACTTCCCTATTTGTATTTGGTGACCCTGTGCTCCTTTCACACAGGCACTAGCTGAGGTCTTCTAGGTAAATGAATGCCTCAGTCACACCCTGGTGACTAAAGAAAGCATCATTTTCTCTGTAGTATGGTCATTACTCACTATCTAATGCTCTGTTGATAAGCTCAAAATGTCTGTCATTCTCCTCCTACAGTTCAGATGCTGGCTGCAAGTCTCCAGCATCATTCTACTTGTATATAAGTAGCCTTTTGTGAGCTTCCCTGATACAACCACAGAATACTATGCACAATAATAATGAACTTCAAGCAAGGAAAACCCATTGGTGACTTGAGTTCAGAATTTCTTTTTCTTGTCACACATTTAGCCCCAGGTCTGACCATGGTGTCTGTCACACAAGCATTTACAAATTTCCATTGGATATATGAATGGAAGGGAACACCTGGGGGTCTCGAACAAGCCAGATACATTGATAATCAGTCCATTTCATCTGTGTAGTCACATTTCTTCACAAACAAAAACACCTAAGTTGAGAATTTTAATCCAAAAGATTAAAAATATTCCAAATATCTAAGATATTTTATTTTTTACCATGATCCTAAAAGGTAAAATACTACCTAAACCCTCATGTGATGGATTTCAGGCATACCAAAACATTATTTAAAGCCACTTTCAGACTCTGTATGCAAGGAACGAATTAAAGCAACATAGACATGTTCTACCCCCACCGGTTCTCATTATGTACTTGCAGCTATTTTAACATTTTGAAAAGTCAGGTCTGTAACACTCCTGGCTTCTATAATTTCATATAACGGATGCTTAAACTATACTAGTCTTAACTCAGACATCTACTGCTGGTGGTCTGCCAAGAGTAAATGGCAGAATCAGAGTTCAAACCTAGGGACAGTTAGACCATCTCCAAGCCCCCATCTACCATCTCAGCTACTCTACATTGAACTCCATGGGAGTGTGGTGCCCAAGAGGTATTTGGAGATATTTCCTGGCTGAGATGCTGGGTAGGTAGAAAAAGTGGTACTCAGATAATTATAGTCAGGGAAGCAAGGTATATTATAGTCATTCTCAGTGAGCATCATCATGTCTGAGGGTTAGAAGGAAACACAAAAAGCAGAAAGATCTCTGTAACAAGACCTTACAACCCATGTTCCTAACTTATTTTCCCTTGGGATTTTGCAAGAATGGAATACCCATTTCCATTGCTAGAAGGCTGAGCTGTGTGGGAAAGGTCATACCATGCCCTTCTCTTTCCCAAGGCAGCCATTTCAGCATGCATCAGGAGACTCCACTGAGGACATGCTGAGATGCTTTGAAAATTTAATCCTTCTAGATTCCTTTTTTGTATTCAATAAGGTAATGGATGACCTTAGACAAAGGAATTTATAAAGGCAGTCCTGAGTTAATAATTAGTAGCTGTCCATCTACTTCATGTGAAATATGTGAAGTGGGTTTATAGATAACAAGAGGGTTGTTGATTTACAATACAATTGTACTCTAGATATTTTTCCATCAGTTTGAAACTCACAATCTATTTTTTCATTAAAAAATGGCAGATATGATTTCCAAATCAATCTATGATGACAAGTCAACCTGTAATTCAGATGAAAAACTGTACACACAATATAAAGTAATAGAAAAGTGCACCCCTAAATAACAGCAGTAGTATGAATTGAGAAGCAGTAAAATTTCTTAAATAATGGTCCTAAAGAAACTTGATTTTAATTCTAGGAGGAGATACTTGACAAACTTGCCAAAGGCATCGTTACCATTTCCAAAAGTGTTGAAAACTGATTAAGGATGCTAAGATTTCCATTTTCACCCTAAAATGGATGGCTTCCGTTTTACTTGATACAATTCTTTGTTATACTTGCACTCAGTGCTTATCAATCATGACCTGGAGATTTCAAATTTTTAAAAGTAAAAATACAGTTGGACAAGGTGGGGAGTGGGGCTCTTGAGGATGAAGGAAAAGGGAAGAAAATAAGAGAGATGACAATTTGTTCCCTAAGCAAAACATGGTGGGTAGCATAAGAAGTGAGGAGTGAGACACACTTGAGGAGGTGGAAGGAGCCGTGAGTGACCCACCCACTAATTTTAGAACTCTGAGACTCTGAAATACACAGAAACTGAAAGCCTGCTTTACTCTGTGGGGGTGGGTGCTCATTCAAACCTTTGACAGAATTCAACAGAATACCCCAATGTAGTTGTCTCTTCTGAGTGTTGTGAATAACTTAAGAAACTGTGACGTAGCTGTAGCCTCTTAGGATTCTTCATTTATATTTTCACTTTTCTGCCCATGTGAGTGCTCAGACCCAGCTGCTCTCTGAAGCAGCATGCTTTACTGATTGTGTTCTTGCACAAGCTTGAAGCCAAGGGTCTAGAGCTGGTGTGACACACTGACTTCATCTCAGCTCTCTCTCATCTGTGAAACTTGGACAAGTGTCCACACTGCCCACGTTTCATGTAGCTGGGTGAGAATTAATTAAGATAATATGTCCAGAGAAAAAGAAAAAAAAAATTGAATGTGGAAGGGTGGGAGCTAAAGACCATCTCACCTGAGGTGAGAGTAACCTCAGGCCCGGACACGGAAGGTTAGGGGAGACTCCCTCTTCTCTGTAAACACTGCTGGGTTTTTCCTCATTTTGTACATGTTCATGCATCATTACTGCTCAGTAATAAAAAATATCCATCAAACTGAGTTTATAAGTTTAGATAACAACTTACCAATCATACCTTTAATACTTAATCCAAAGCCCACTTACTGGGATCAGGGTTAGTTTGATGGTAGAACATTTGCTTAGCATGCAAGAGGCCCTTGGTTTGATTGTTAGCCCTTCAAAAAGCAAACAGACAAATCTGCTATTAAACTATCTGACTCTAGTTAAATGAAGTGGAAGGATGGTGAACACAAATAAACATATGTCTTCTGACTAACCAACCCCACTTTACATGGATCTGTGTTGGTCCAGCAGGATGCTTAGCATTTTATGATATTTCACATAAGAAATTCATTGTGAAGGAAGCTGAAATAATGAGTGTTTGGGATGTTTAACTTAATTGGATTAATAGTATATGACTTTATTTGGATTATTGATGTATAAGACTTATATTACGTATAAATATTCTGAGGACAATACCTTGGACTCTGGTGTACTAAGTGATTCAATAAGTTGTCCCAACTCTTGGTGAACTCATAAAAAACTTAGACAAATCAAAATGAGTCAGGAAATGGATAATTTCTCTACGTCTGAATTTGCACTTCTTATATTGCACTCTCAAAGTGCACACCTAATACAGGTGGTCATGAGCCACCCCCTTCCACACTCAATTAGAAACAAAGTGCAAAATTTGCAAATGATAAAATCCTTTTTATTATGTTTTGACATCATAAAACAAAAGTGGACTTTGTCCCCCTGTAGTTTATGGTCTCATTAGGGTAACACTGCATGGCCTCTGGGGAAACAGAGAGGAGAGAACCAATGCCATCAAGACACACAAATCCAGCAACTCCTCCCAAACATCTGTTTCCCTTTCTCACATCTTAATAGTCTGGCTATTTTAGATACAAACATTTGTTTTGCTGACAAATGTTCCCAAAAAAGTTAGTGGACATTGTTTCACTGGAATGGTTTATTCTTGAGCTGAACAAATTGCAAACTTCTCCAACATCTACAGGCATCTGTAAAAATGAGCAAGTATGGCCTACAGATTTTCCAACCATTCAGGCATGCAGGGCGTGGGGTGCATGCTATTGTAAACCTCAATATGCTTTCTACAGTCAGCATTCTCAGGCATATTCAGTCCTAGATACCAGACCTGCATCCCCTGCGTTTATGGGGAGATGTCTGGCAGTTTAGCTTTTCAGCCTGTCACACAGAGTTCTGGGCTCTGCACAAGGTCTGTCCCGTTTTTCAAGTCCTTTGCTCTACTTTCTTGTGCCTTGGCAGGGATCAAAGAGGCAGAGGGAACAAATAGTTTCCCATGCATATTGAATTCCCTCTTACACTGATTTTTCCTTTGTCGCTTGAAATTCAGTATTGGCAAGGTTCCTGCACATCACCTTAGCTACTAACTCGTCTGCATGCGGTCAGTGAGTGCAAAAGGGGGAATTCAATACATTTCTTTAAAAAATTTGCATTTCTATGGTATTCATAGTAAAATTCACTCTTAATAAATAAACAATTGGCTTTTATTTCACATTAGCTTCAAATGTGTGTTTCATCACACACTCTTTTCTGTCACCCTGATTTGCTTTATAGCAGTAAAAAAGAAAAAAAAATTACAAGATTTGTAAGTAAAGATTTCTCTCCTAAGAATTCAGCCACAAATTCTTAGCTCACTACCTAATGTTTATTGAACATTAAAAAGCTATGTGCCTTTAGGATCCTTTGCACTAAAATTGACTAATGCCTTCTGACTTCAGGTCAACTCATTAAAAACATTAGACAAACATGAAAATGAGGACAAACAGAATGGACCCATGGGCTATGTGTAATAATGAACTTAAAACTCTAAGCTCATGAATACATTTGAGTATATTTGCTTACGTATTTTTATGAAGGTAGTTGCCATAATTAGTAGGAACTGTTCTGAGAGATTTGGGACAAGAAGTATATTTTCAAAGCAAATTACTTAACAGGGAATAGCAGCTGGCTTTCAAATGAACATCCATATTCTGCCTGATTCATGTGGGAAAAAATATATATATTAAAGAACAGCTTAGGTTCTCCTTCGAGAAAAGTCAGTTTATTTTAAAAGTTCCTTTGTGATAACATTTTCAAGTTGCTAAATTCTTTTTATAGATTCTTTTGAAAATGCATATTTGGTTACATTAATTTAAGGATTTAGTACAAGATTGTACAATATGTACCCAAAGCCTAAGAGATGGTATGTTAAGTTGGCTATTAGCAAAAGATGAAACACCTCAAAATTTCTTTTCCTATCTTTCTACATTATAAACACTGAAGAAAAATTTTGAGCTACTAAAAGGTCTTTTTAAATAGAAATTGAAAACAAGTGCTGTCTATCATTTTTAAGTTAAAAAAACATCATGATTTGATTCTGACAATGTTTTCTGTCTGGGATTGCACAGGAAAATACAGAGCTGATTTTAGTGCAGTTTTTTTTTTAAATAGATAATGGAATTCTAATTTTTTATGAATACCCTTCTTTATTGGAGCAACACACTTTCTCAAGTGCTAGAAAGCCATTTAATTGATGAGAAGAATAATTGAGTGATTGTAGCTAGTGAAAGTATTATATACTATCAAAGTTCTCAGATTTTCCTTTCTTATAAATGCACTGAAAGAAAGAATTTCAATGGAAAATTATATAAACATATTTTAGAGTCAATAAATTTTAAAAAGAAGCTGTGAAATTTTGTGGTGCACCCCAAAACAGAACTTAGATGGAAACTTAACTCTGACAGAGGACCTGAAATCAGTCATCCAATCACCAATCAAATCAAAAGTACATTAACAAAATCGGAAAGTAATGGAGTTTAAGAAAAGGCCAATGAAATTTAAAAAGAAATGAAGGGGAGAAAGAAACAAACAGCCTTACCTTTTCTTTTATTTTATTTTTTTCTTCTTTTTTTTTGTTTGTTTTGTTTTTTGTTTTTTGAGACAGAGTTTCTCTGTGTAGCTTTGCACCTTTCCTGGAACTCACTTGGTAGACCAGGCTGGCCTTGAACTCACAGAGATCCGCCTGGCTCTGTCTCCCGAGTGCTGGGATTAAAGGCATGCGACACCGCCGCCCGGCAGCCTTACCTTTTCTAAGTGTAACTGGTCAGTTAACAATCTGTCACACAGCCCGACTAATCCTGATGAAAAGGGAAGATGCACAGACTGCTGGTACCACAAATGAAAGAAAATCATCACTGGAAATTTTACATTTACAGTAACAATGAAATTACATGAGTCAGGAGTACATATGTCGATGGTTACTGCCCTTGAGGCTGAGGCAAGGGTCAAGAGTTTGGAGTCAGCTGGGGCTACATGTCTCAAAAAAAAAGTAAAGAGAAACAAAATGTAATATTATAAACAATTCTATGCTCACAAATTAGGTAGACTAGGTAAAATGGAACAATTCCTTGAGTGAAACAATCTGCCGAAACTCCCATAAAGCAGATAATTTAAACAGACCTACTTATGTGAATTAATTACAGACCCAAAGAGCAATCACTAGATCCAGACGAGTTCACTAGCAAATTTTATCAAATATTTAATGAACAAACTATTTGGATTCTCTGTACTCATCTAGAAAACACGTACAGAAAGAATGCTTCCTAACTTAGGCAATGAGGCCAGCATTATGCTAATACTAAAACCAGACAAGCACATCACAGGATATGAAAACTGTAGACAAGGATCTCTCATGAATATAAATGTGAAGATTCTCAGGAAAGTATCAGCAACCAAGTCCAAGAATGTATATAAAGAATTATACAATATGACCAAGTGGGAATATCATAGGTATGCAAGGTTGGGTCATCATTGGAAAATGAAATAACTGCAATCCATCACATCAATATGCTAAAGAGGAAAAGTTACAAACATTTCAACAGATGTGGAAAAATCACTTGACAAAACTCAATAGCCCCACTCATGACAAAGTAGAGTCAAAGGGAAAGTTCTTCTCTTGCTAAAGATACTGACAGTGCCCACGTTCCGCTGAATGGCCTCATAGCCAGGAGTATATGGACAGCACTAACTGAAGCCAATGGATTATTTTCAAAACGGAAAAAGAAGACATAGAGTTACAGCAGAGAGAGGTGGAGTGACTATGGGTGAAGGTAGGGGAGGAGTTAGTGGGGATTAAATATGAGCAAAATATAATGTTAAAGAAATAATACAAGTATATTTTTAAGTGATACATACAATTAATCTCACACTGAAAGAGTGAGAAACCATATGCTTTCCTTTTACAATAAAATGGGAAGAAGTCAACTCCTTTCTCACCCCTATTAAACACTACACTGGAAAGTCTAGCTAATCAAAAGCAAACCAAGAAATACACAGGTGTGGTGCAAGAAATAAACTCTTTGTTCACAAATGACAACTGTCCCCTATTGTCAATACTGAAGGATGATCCTCTTCCCTAAAGAGGGGAAAGAACAACTTCTGAAATAAGGCATAATACCAGGGTTAAAACATAAAAAGTGACAAATAAGATGATTGCTCTATACACTATCATTTATGTCAGCAGGAGAGAGGTAGAGAAAAGAGGGGGAGAGAGAGAAGACATTCACAGGAACAGCATGAGGGAAAGCACAGCATCCAGATGGAAGAAACCCAAGACATGCCAGGCCCATGGATAACAAGATTCAGTATTGTCAAGACACTAGTTTGTACCAAGTTGATTTAGAAATTCAACGTAATTCCAAGTGAAATTTTAGACCAGTGGTTCTCAACCTGTGGGTTGTGACCCCTCCAGGGTTCAAATGACCCTTTCACAGGGTTTCCTAAGACCATCAGAAAACACCAATATTTACATTATGACTCATAATAGTAGCAAAATTACAGATATGGAGCAGCAATGAAAGTAACTTTATGGTTTGGGTGGGGGTGGGGGGGTCACCACAACATGAGGAGCTGTATTAAAGGGTCACAGCATTGGAAAGGTTGAGAACCACTGCTCTAGACATTTACTTTATGAATATTGACAAACTGATTGTAAAGTTTAAATGAGACAAACAGCGTTGAAAAGTCTACATAATTTTGGAGAAGAGTTAAGTCACAAAACTGACATTTTATGGCTTGAGGACTTTACTGGTAAGCTACGGTAATCAAGACAACATACACTGGAAAGAGAGAATCAACATCAGAGGAACAGAACATAGAGCCCAGAAATGATTGTCAGTCAACTAATGTCTGTCAAAGGAGCAGATGTGGTATAAGGGAGAAAAGTCTTCATACATGATACCAGGACAACTGGAACTCTTCATGTAAAACAGAATGGATCTACAGTCTTGCTGACATCTTGCACAAAAACTAATTCTGAGTGTATCAATGCACTTCAATGTAAAATGCAAAGCTCCAAACCACATTAGGCAGTAACATAAGAGACATTCTTAACCATCTTGGGGTTGACAATAAATTTTTGATCCATTATCAAACATGATTTATGAAAAAAAACCTGGTAAGGCAGATTTCATTAAGAGTGAAATTTTCCTTTGTGAAAAATACTGTTACTAGAAACCCACATACTAGACAAAATCATTTGTAAAATATGTATGCATCATGAGGCTTGGAGCCAAAATATATAAAGACTTATTTAGACAGTAAGAAAACAATCTGATTTAAAAGCAGACAACAGTACTAATCAGTACATATGAAAACATGTTCCACAAGGGAACATATACCACTAGAGAATAGCAAATGAAAACAAGATACCACAGCAAATATATGATAGTGTCCAAAATCCAAAATATTAACAACATGGAATGTTGACTAAGATGTGGAGCAACTGGAATGCCATTTGTGAGAAAGCAAGATGGTAGTCATCTTAGAAAGTAGTTTCATGGTTTCTACCAAAACCCACCATAATTTTGCATATAATCCAGAACCATACTTGTAAGTATTTACCCCAAATGAGTGAAAAACTTACATATACACAGATATTTGTACCCCAGATTGTCAAGGTATCAGGAATAAGTAGCTGCAGAGTGTTCAGCTTTAAATGAGACCTATGCATCACATTCCTCTCCTAAAGACTCAGGGGTCATTGCAGAAGAGGGACAGAAAGATTGTGAAAGCCAGAAGTAGTGGATGCCTCCAAGGAAATAGTATTCTCCAGACACAACAGGGCAACTACACAGAGGAGCTCCCAGCAATTGTGACAGTGTGCACAAGACAGTTTCAATCCAGACAAAAATCCTTTCATGGATTTGGGGAAAGTGGGCACAAGCCTTACCCCTAGCTGAGGAACATTAGCATTGGATAGTTACTGGGAGAGGGAGAGTCAGCTTTAAGGATCTGGACCCTGGTGTGTCTACCACTCTCCAGGCAGCCCCCAACCCCAAGAGTATTCAGGCAACACAAATTGTATTTGCAGGGCGTAAAGAGATAGAAATGCAGACAAAGGTAGAGATGGTAGAGAACATGAGATTGGGTGAGTGGGGAGATGAAGATGAATCTGAGAAGGGTTTGGGGTAAATATGATGAAAATACATTGAGTTCTCAAGGGATAAAAATATTATTTAAACATGCACAGTGTAAAACAAATGGGCCTCTATCTGTTTCTTACACACACACACACACACACACACAAAAACAAACAAACAAACAAACAAAACCAAAACCAAAAAACCCTTGCCAGTTATCTTTCTGTGTTCACTCCAACAAAGAATTCAATGAACCAGGTGAAAACAGCTGTCACGGAGGTCAAGAAGAGGACCACATTCATATAATGACAGAGAGAGGTCTAGTGATGTACACCAGGCAGAAGCTACACTGTAGCTTCCCAGGATTACTGAATGCTGACTTTAACTCAATAGACTCTATCATTCAGAAGAAGATGAATCACACCTGAAATGATTTTGATAAAATTATACATTTGTTAATTTCAATACTTACCTCTATCTCAAAAGCCACCAGATAATATTTCATAAATCATTCTAATTCTTTTACATGGCTATGAATTTTTAACCATTAAAGTTTCCTTTTCATTCCGAGTAGGAAGAAAGACAAGTTAGCACCCTAAACTTAGTGAAGGGATTCTTTGAATTCCTTCTTTGTACAACAGGAGCAAACCCTTACTTTTGGAGAATAACAGCTGGGCTTATAATCCAGGAAATAAGGGGCTAGCTACATTTTTACAAGTTAGGACAATGGAGTGAGAGGTTTGAGAGAAAATACCAGAAATAGAAGATTAATTGAGGGAGGTGAGCACATAAGGCTGAGGGCTATTTGTCCCCCAAAAGAACAAACCAGTGCAGGGAAAGAAGTGGAGAGACAACGCAGAAAAAGAGCCACAGATGGGGAAGCACTTGTTTGCAAGGCCTTGGGCAGAAGTCTGAAAAACGCCACACCAGACACACTGTTACACAATCCACAGTATGTCCTCAGAGGGAAGGATGGGTTGGGCTTCTTGGTCTGCACTATTCCCCTTTGGTATTATTTGAAATTTTTCATTTTTTAAAAACTTTTAGCAATGCACTGTTATCATGGAAAACATTATGTAATGATAAAAACTGTTAAAGCATCAATATTATAATTTATTTGGATATTCCATATTAATTAAATTAGTATTAAATTAGTCTCATATCTAGTTATCAATAATAAGTAGTTATTTCTAAGTATATTTCTAAAGGCTATGTGCTAAGTATACTATAGCATAAAAACTGAGAATATTGTCAAATAAATCAATAAAATCTCTCACATGTTTGACAAGTTTATATACCTTACATTAAAAATTTCAAACCAATAAACAATAATAAAGGTGGTGCCATGATTTTGCAGTCCAAAGTAGTTAAGTATTTATGAAAATTTGCCAAAAGGGCGCAACCCACTGCTTGAGTTTATAACCTCATAAAAATGCAGTTGAGCATAAGAATTGAACCAGAACTAAGTAAAACACGTGATTACCTGCTGTGGGGTCTGTGACCGCCTGACTTGTGATGCCAGAAGGTGGTTCTTGGAGTTGATAAGTGGCGTTGGTTGATGGTGTTGTTGGGCTGGTGTTACTGCTTGTCATATAGTGTGCTGGATACGGGGAGCTGTTATAATACTGGGCATACTGACCCTGGCCAAAGCTGGGGTAAGATGGATAGTCCTACCAAATCAAAGCACAAGAGAGTCGTCCATCAAAGCACTACCGTTCATTTCCTACATTGCAAAGTCAAGTCATAAATGCTTGTGTTTCTATGTCTTTCGTGAACTCATATAAGCAAGTACATATTCCCTCATGAGCTCAGATTAGCAAGCAAACTTTAGCTAAGGACACAGACATTCTTCAGAGCTTCAATCCTATGTCCCAACACAAACAAAATGAAACCCGTCTGAAAACTGTAAGACTCAACATAAATGTCTGCTGTAGAGATTGTATAAAGGAAAAAAAATGCTTAAAAAGCTTAAGAAAGTTCTCACGGCTTAACACAAACAAACCTTCCTTTATGTAAAATCATGTATTTTTAAATGTTTTAGAAGTCGAGTTCTCAATTAAATTACCTGCTGTGAACTGTTAAATCCAGAGGAATTGGTGAGTGAATTATTTCCTGCATATAATCCTGATGATGTGGTAAAACTGCTACCTGGAACAGAGTGGAAAGACAGCTTGTTCAGTGACGTGCTCAGTGACGTAGGAGAACGTCATTTCCAAAAGGCAGGGGTGGAATCTTCTGCACTGTTATCCACCATCATCAATAACATTGTGTTTGGCCATGGGAGAAACGGCTTAGTGGTTAAGCGTTTGCTGCTCTTCCTGAGTACTCAGATTCAGTTCCCAGCTGTAACCCCAGCTTCAGGAGATCCAATGCCTCTGGTCTCTCGAAGCCGCATTCTCGTAATCCCATCTCTCTCTCTCTCTCTCTCTCTCTCTCTCTCTCTCTCTCTCTCTCTCTCTCTCTCTCTCTCACACACACACACACACACACACACACACACACAAACCAACCAAACAAACAAAACCCTCAAAACTTAAATAGTAAAAAAAAATGGTTGATCATTTCAATTGTACTATATTATAGTAAAGAAGTTTAAATTACAGAGTGCATAAGTAATTCAGAAAAATCTAAGATCAAAGGTATGCATTTGTGTGAAAATATCAGCCAATATGTTTTCCATTAAAATCTACAAAACACACTGTTTTTCACGTCTTTTTAGGAAATATTCAGAATACAATTGGAGCATTTTCTTCCCTGGAGCCCTTTCCACTCTCATGAGTTCTTTCTTACTTTCCTTTAGCAAATTTGAACAAATATTTGTTCTCCCTCCATAAAATAAAATAAAATGATCATATTAGCCAAACCTTGAGGTTCTTGATAGATAGCTCAGAAAATGTGTTGCTTCCAAGGATTTAAAATGCTGATATTCTTATTAATGGGACTATCATAATGGGCCCCTGAGCAGGATCTCATTATTTTATTTCATGGGAGAATAAACAGCAGCACTCGAAATTCTTAATACAGAGATTAAAGAGGACGATCTTTCTGCCACAGGTCTCTGCACTGTCTTTGTCGGCTGGGCTGTCCACATTGTTCCACAATGAACAGCAGGCACTGTGTGCACACATCATGGAGTCCCTCCCTCCCCTCATTCATTTTGCTGCTGTTGAGCTTTGTCAAAGAAAAACACGACTCGATGGTCTAACTAGCAAGCATTTCTAAATTTCTAAAAATGATCAAACTCAGAAATGAACAACCATGTGTGTATTTTTTTACGATGTGTGATATACACTGCAATACACAGAATTCTACTGCCAAGAATTTACACTAGGGAAAAGTAAGGGTTTTATTTAGGAAGCTCATTAGCAAAGATGCTCTACAGTGTTCTTTCCAACAACAAAGCAGAGCTGCCCCACCCTTGAAAGGTGTCTCTCTACAACAGAATAAAGATTGTTAGTGGTGGTGTTGACATGAGTTTTTTTTTTTTCACGTTCTTTTATAAAACTACAAAATGGAACAACAAAAATACTTTTAATTATTTTATTTACAAATACTTTAGACAGCCTAAAGTTGTTAAGGAGTACAAAGATTGGGCTGCAGGGGTGACTCAGCAGGTAAAGGTGCTTGCAGCCAAGACTGATGACCAGAGTTCGGTCCCCAGGAACACATGGAAGAAGACAGAGCGATTTGTCTTCTTACTTCCTCATGTGTGCTGTGGTTCACATTCACCCACACACTTGCACATACATAACTGATTTTTTTAAAAAAGATTTAAGATGTTTTGTCTGAAGCATTCAATCACAGCCATGGTATATTAAAAAATTTTAAGATGTTTTCTCTGAAGCATTCAGTCTCAGTCATGGTATATTTATGAAGCCAATGTACATTTCTAAATTTTGTACTCAGAGCCTGTCTTGTTTTTAGGATAAAAAATAAAGGCAATTTTGAGAGGATACATTGTATAGCAAACGAGTTGGCTAAACACCAAATGTGTAGGCAGATCATGCAGAGTCTTCAACGTGAGCTCATTGCTTACAAGTGGATTCATGACTAACACACAGTGGTTGCTTCTCCCATTATTTACTTGCTACTGAACATTTAAATATTGGCTTAACAATCAGAAAACTGTAGGGTTGTCACTTGGGGACGTGCAGTCATGCATGTATGTGCACAGAGGTCAGAGGACGACCCCAAATGTCATTCCTTAGGCACCTTCCAATTTTGGTTCAAAGTAGGGTCTCTCACTGAAGTGGAACTTTGCTGGGTAGGCCAGGCTTCCTACTGAGCAAGCTGGAGGGTCCTTCTTTCTTGGCCTCCAATCTCAACATCACTGGGATTAGCAGAGCACACCACCACACTGATGTTTTACATGGGTTCTGGAGATCCAAACTTGGGAGCTCTTGCTTGCTAGGCAAGTGCTTTATGCAGAGAGCCACTTCCCAGGCCAGATTAGAGTGTTTGGTACATAAATTAAAAATTGTCTGGACTCTAGACAGCTCACCTACCTACTCTAAAATGTAATTTCCTTATCTTCAAATCCTGCTTAAGAGGCAGGATTTCTTAAACATCATGTCAAGTATTTCAGAAAGTAAAATGACCAACCCCTGCCCCATATGCAAAGAAGGTAGGCATTATTGTTTATCCTAGCACACACTTACAAAAGTCTTCGATGTTTTTATGTATCTTTTTCCCCTTTTGATTATTCCAAATGAGAAAAATACTTCATCGCTTTGTATATTGGACATTCTTTTCTTAGTTGTTAAGCATCTATGAGCTTTAAAAGCTAGATCCGGGGTTGGGGATTTAGCTCAGTGGTAGAGCACTCGCCTAGCAAGAGCAAAGCCCTGGGTTCGATCCCCAGCTCAAAAATAAATAAAAAGTAAAAGCTAGATCCAAGGATTTGTTGTTTTTATAAACAGAGGAAAATATTTCCTAAGGTAGCTTCAGATCCACTCAACACACAGACTCATGTTTGAGGTTTCTTCTTTTGTACATTTTAGAAATAGCTTTCCTCAAGTCTCCAGAACACCTCTCCTGGCCAAGGAACTCTTTCACACAATTAATACTCCAAACATTGAAGTTTCAATAAATAAGCACCAATGTTAATGTTCATTTGCACAGGATAATCATATACCCATTAAGCAGTAAGTATTGGGTTCATAATGATGATTCTATGGGAATAAAAGGATGGTTATCACATACACTGTGACTACACAGGATGTGTCAGGATGATTATATGGCTTTATTATTATTCTTTTGAGTCAGGTGTTTCTCTCTACATAGCCCTGGCTAGCTTGGAACTCACTAGGTAGACCAAACTGGCCTCAGGCTCAGAGATCTAAGTGTTTCTTCCTCTCAAGTGCTGGGATTAAAGCTTATTTTTTAAACACAAATCTCATGGGTAAGATTCCTTCTATATTTGTACATCAGAGAACAAGTAATTAATAATGACAGTGATATGCAGAGAAAGATAAAAATACTAAGCACTTAAATTTTCCTTCTGAAATAAGTCTAAGTTTCTTCTGTATAAAAGTACATTTTTCTCAACTTCAGCTATTATATATAGTCAATAAGAAAAAATACTTTGGGTTATGACCTGTAGCTTTAATTTAAACTGTACATTTTTAGGTTATGACTTGCTACTTTCAGCTAAATGACACATTTTGGGGCAATAAATACTGACCTCCATAATCCCCACTCACCAAGAAAATGAATAAGATATAGAAAATATATTTTTAAATGGATATTTTCATTCCATAAGTTATTTGCTGGAACAAAGCAGAAAAGACCATGGAAGCTATATTGGCACATACAGGCCACTAGGGTAGGGCCAAGTAAATCACAGTTCACTACTCCAAATGGTACCCAAGTGACTTTCCAGACGTACGCTGTTTCTAAGACTGTGCACTCGCTAGAAGCCAACATCAGTTATACTCATTTGCAGGCTGAGATTCCATTCCACTCAGTGTGCTGAAGCAGGAGTTTAATGGCACCCCAGTGGCCTCAGGGACTTAATGCAACTTCCAAAAGGATCCCGCTTGCTTCAGGGAGAGGGGTACCTCCTAGAGACTGGGGCTCAGACCATATTCGCTTTACTAGAAGTGAGGTCTCAGGGCTGCTCTACCAGGCTTCCCACAGAACGTGGGCAAATAGGGTGGCTTTGAGTCCAGGTTGCTAATACTCGCTGTCAGCCACAGTCTTCTCTGCTAGCTGCCTGCACTGGTCCAGTGCTCTCCTGCTGTCCTGTACAAGTGGCAAACTCCTCCTCTAAAGAGCATGGCAGATCCTGTCATCACCCCCCACTTGAAAAGTAACTGTTAGTGGTTCCCAGCTGCCCCCAGGATGAAGTCAAGCTCCTTGTGGAACTTATTTATTAGACCTCAGCTGTCTGGTACCTATTTATCTTCTGCACTTGTTTGATCTCTTCCTAGCAGCCCCAGCCCCAAGCCCCAAGCCCCAGATGCCCTTTCCAGCCTAACTGGTGAGTCGCCATGTTGTTCTCCCAAAGCCGTTCAATACTACTCTTCCTTCCTGTAGTCATGTACTGGCCAACTTCTATCAGACTTAATTCCACATGGTCTAGAAACCATGTCCTCAGAAAGTCCCCTGTCTTGTACTTCTCCCTCCTCTGTATAAGCCCAAATCATTCTGTCTTTCATTTATCTACCTACCTTTTCACCTATGAATGAGCCTGTCTTTGTAGCATGTATATATGTATATGCATATGATCACACCCATGACTATCAGTATTTTAAGCTAATTTCCACTAATTCACCTATAAACAAACAAGTACTAATTATACTTGTTAGTCCTTTCTCTGTGAGATGGGAGTATATGAAAGGTTATGCACATGTTTGAGTTTATAAAAACACAAGAGTATCTACACTCCACATGTAAAACATCCAGATAGAAACATATGTAGAGATATAGTGACATTTTTAAAAAATATATAACTCCCATTTTTCTACCATGTTAGGTGCAATCTCATCTTCTCCATGATTTACAAGCCACAACTTGATGTTTTATTACATTTAATGTGAGTGTGTGTGCGTGGACATTAGAGATTGGAGAACAATTTGTGAGAGACTGTTCTCTCCTTCTACTATGTGGAACCCAGGACATGAACTCAGGTTTTGAGGCTTGGCATCAAGTTTACTGTTAAGCCATCTTTCTTGCCCCTGGCTTGATATAAGCAGTGTTTTCAGATAAAATAATGATAGTTAGGATAAGGTACTACAGATTTCATGGGGGTCACAGTGACTTTCAAACAGATGCCTGCCCGACTTTAAAGTCTAGTTATGATTTGTCTGGATTTAAAGGGAGTTGGAAATTCACTGAAAACTTCCCATGGTGTCCTCCAAAAATGACAACAGCAAATACGGAACTTCAAACCCTCAGAGGACACATCCTGCACATGCCTAAATCAAGTGTTTGTTCCTAGTCACCCCTTCCAGATACACCCAGGAGATAGTAACATTTCATTTTACACATGCAGAAAACCCTGGAGTTACAAGAGATGTGGCAGAGGTGTGACTCCATCTCATCAAGCCATTCAGTTCTAAGCATGGAGGCTTCATGGCCGTAGTGCATTGACTATCTGAGTAGCAAGAGTATTTTCTTATATATTTGACCTTTGCAATCAAAATACAGCTGGTGAGCCATCTGACCAGCCTGTACAGAGTTCAGCTGTTCCTGAGCTGAGCTACAGATCGCAAAGAGAAGGAAGCCCCAGGATGACAGCTTCTCTGTAGACTTCAGCATCAATTCTACACTAGACTTCAGAGAGCTGCTGGAGGAGTGAAATGTATCAGAAATGTTCTATGGTGAAATGTTTTCCGTTTTTATTTCGCATAAAATCATGAAGGTCACTCATGGTGAAAAGAATCCTTTCTTAGAACCCACTGTAGTTGAGGAGCTTGGAAGAAGTTGGCTCAGCTGACCTTTCAGTGACTTCTGGTGAAGTTATACTTCAGGAGGATGTGGAGGGGCCACATTCTACTGGATAGTTTTAAGAAAATTGTATTTACTAAAAGAGTTTATTACTGTGAAAAGCCACACTTTCTTTGTCATGGAGACTCCTTCCTAGCTTAGAATCATTGGAAAATGTCATTTCTTTCAGAAAATCTGCAAAGAACACACATTTTCCTGCCCCTTGGTCTCCTTTTAATGTTGAGACTGTTTATGGAATAGGTAGATTACATCTCTTATTGAAAAACCGAGTTCTACTCCATCAACACATCTTAAACATTCCACAGACTCCTGAGGACCATGGAGAAAAGTATGGGTTAGCATTGCTCGAGGAGACACCAGAAGCCTGGACAGGAGGCTGCCTCACCTTGGGGTTGAAGCCACGAAGCAGGCTGGTACAGAAATACAGTACAACCCAGAAAGAGTGGGGAGCACATTTTAATACCTCTGGATGAGCTGAGAGCAAAATAAAGCTTCACAGAGAAGTAGGAAGGGAAGCTGGAGGTGTACAATAAAAGTTCCTTGACCACTTCTCAGAGGGAAAAAAATCACAGGAAGAGAAATGGCACTGGGAAAATTCTAGCATCCTAATGTCCAACACATCATATTGTTAAAGCAGGACCCAGAAGATGCTATGGTTCTTCTTCCAAAGACTGGGAAGAGTGAAAGAGCCAAGAGATGTAAAGGTGTGCATGTGCATCTCAGCCTGGAGATGAGGGCTGGACTTTAGGGTGTAGAGCTGGGATGAGGTGCTAGGACAGATCTTATCTAAGATGTTTCTCAAGGTTCTCCATGTATGGCCCACTCTGTTAATTATCCAGAATGTGGTCAAAACTGTTCTGAAAACTTACTGTGGCCCTGTTCCCCTTAATTAATGCTTCTCCCCATCATTCATTTTCCCTATTCTTCAAGGCCTAGACAATCTTTGTTTTTCCAATAACCTTCCTTGACTATTCCTGTGTGTACTGACTATGTTCTGGGAACCCTGGCTCAGTAATATCATTGTTTATCTCTTCCCTAGACCAGTTTTGAGCAAGTTCTTCCCAGTCTTTGCACCATGAGCCTGATTCCTTAAATCCATTTGCTATATTTCTTTTGCATGAATATCTACGTGTAGTTCGTATGTATGCTCAAATTGTGTGGGGCAGCTTGTGGGAGTGCGTGAGCATGTGAAGGCCAGAGTTCGCAGTTTCAGCTATTGCAGCAGAGTGGAACACCAACCTTATGGTTCAGACAAGTGCCTAAGAGGTTATTCACTCTGTTAAGTTAGATGCTGAGGGCATATCACAAGTGTACTGATGTACTGAGGGCATATTAAAGTCTTCAAATTCAGAATGCAATAGTAACCTGTTTGTATTCCATTTTGTTTATTGTTGTCTATAGTGAGAGAAGGGAACATAGCTTCATTCTTTTGCATGTGAATGACCAATTCCTCCCTCATCACTTATTGGAAAAGACTATCCTTTTCTATCACATATTCTTATCACTTTTGTTGAAAGTTAGTTGACTATTTACTTCTGTTCTGTTTCACTGGTGAAGGTCTTGATGCCAATACCATGCTTTCCTGGTCACTACAGCTCTGCAGTATATTCTCAAGTTAGGTAGTATGACGTCTTTCAGCTTTGCTTGATTTTGCTTCAGACTACCCTTCCCCCACATTCTATATTTTTTTAGTGTGTTTATATTTTCAGATTTCCACTTTTTGTTCCGAGTTATTTCCAAACTTGCCAAATGCGTAGGATACTCATCTTACAGCAAATGTAGAAGATGGAGGAAAGCCATTATCGCTCTGTTCCGGTTTACTGTTTTCTAATTTACCATGCAAACTCTTTCAGATTGTCTGAATCAATAATGGTGACAGGGTCTCAGATATTCAAAATATTGGGATTAACTCTGGTTTACACAAAAAATCATATACACCCCAAGAGCAGAGAAAATGACATATAAGAAATTTAATAGATAAATTTGAAATCAAACTGATTCATTTCTAAAAGGCTTTACTGTTGCTGTTTTATTAGGCTGGCAAATGACAGAAGTCACCCAGGGATAGTCCATCACAAGGCTCTGATTTCTTCTTGCCATTGTCCTGTCTCCCACAGAGAATGGGTGGAGCTTTGTCAACCATAGCAAACAAGAAACAGTCCTTGTGGGAGACCTTGTCTGGGACTCCTGGTCCCATAGGTGCAAATCGATTGTACCTTTAAAACATACCATCCCTCAAAAAGACTTCCATTAAAATGTCTCTACTACTTCCTCTTAGTTAATAAGAACATAGCCTATGTTTATTTCTGTTTTGTGTGTGATTTCACCTGGAGAACGTTGCCCATTTCTAACTTCAAAAAGCTTTAAAAAAGAAAAAAAAAAAAAAGTAACACATAGGTCAAAGGTCTGTTTCACAGAGAACAAGGGCTCCCATTAAAACCCGGAATTCCAGGCAGCCTAAGCGAGCTGGAACCTGCAGGGAGGGCTGTCTGTTCTGCCTACATTTCCGAGTGTTTCCAGCATTTGTTCAGCAAGCAGGATGCCGTCTGTCTGTCCCTCGTGGATTTTCACAGAAGTCCGTTTGCTTTCCTTCGCTGGCCTTTTTGCCATGGGCTATGTCCATCATCAGGCACCATTTCTATGGCAGAAGTTAGTGAGGGCCCATGGGGGAAACCTCAGAAAGCCAGATGGGCTATTGCAAAGCAAGGCCTCCTCCTTCATAGAAGATGGATCTTAATGGGCCAAGTTTCCCTTTTCTTCCAGTTTATTTTCAAAGAAAAGTTTTTACTCAGGTAATAAAGGCTATAATCCATTCATCTTTCCTGATATATTTCTATATATTTTAACTAAAAACAACTCATACAGACAATAAAATTGGTAAAGGTCACAAATTATTGCTAAACCTAGATTTCAAGGGATTTCCGTATAATTTTCAACACTTGAAATAACACAAGATGCCAAAAGAGCTGAAATGGAATGTTACTTTTTAAAAAAGCAACTTAGGGGAAAAAAAGATGTAAAAAAGCCAAGAACTTAAAAATAAGTATGAGGTGACAGGCAAAGGAATTAAAGCAATTAAGGGGAAAATTAAAAATACGGCTGCGTTCCAACCATAACGTTATTGTGTGATTGAGCCAGGAAGTACAGTTCTCAAAAACCTTGATAGATTCTCTTTTTTTGAGATTTGCAATGTATTTTCCTAAAACTGTATCTTTGATAAGAATTCCTCTTGGAAAATACCATTTCTCGAGCAAATAAATTTAAATGCAAAGGTTTAGCAGGGTGTCCCTGAGTGACTAGGAAACTGAAACAATTCATGTGTACATCTGAAGAGCTCGATAGACAGCAGGGATGTTCTCACTCCATTCCCACGCCGCCCTGTGCAGCCCTGCGCACGGGATGAGTGGAGAGAGGTGGACTCGTGTGCTCTTCGGCATGTTTCTGGCCTGATCTGTTGTTTCTTTTCACTAGTTGGAACCTCAGAAAAACAGCGCTCACAAAGGAGAACTTAAAATCCTTTACCAAAGCAAACTCTGGATTTAGTGTTTCCTTCATTGTAGCCCCTCCCACATCTCATGGCAATCGGAACCCCTTCCTTAAGAGCAGAAGGACAGGAATACCCCATAACCCACAGAGGCATTCTATACCTCTACCATGATAATCCTGGCATCCTTCCTGGAAAACCCACATACCAATAAGAACACAGGTTGCTTTAAATATATACTATGATAATAAATTAACTGAAAATTTATGATGTGAAATTCCAAATTCATTTCCCCCAAATGATGATCACCAGAGTCTATAGATATTACCTTTTAACTTTCACTTAGCTATAGATCTCTCTACTACAAACAAAAATGTATATATTTTAGACATAGTAATGCTAGATGCTGGGGATAAAAATATGAATAAAGATGTTGCTGCCTTTGACTGACTATGATACATAGTACTAAGCTGCCTTGGAAAGGTAGGTTTCCTCACAGTTGGGTCTCCCTCAAGTTCACTTGCACTAGTTTTGTGTGTCTGAAAATCATTGGCGGGTCAACTTAATGCTTCCTTCCCTCCAACTGAAAGAAATGTCACTTTCCTCCCAATGGAGCCTTTGGAGTTCTGTGCTAAATGCGATCAACCATCTCTGTGACCTGTGGGTTTAAGTGGATAATAGTGGCAGCAATGGCTCTGTCCTATTGTTTGGAATACAGAGACAGTGAAAGTTTGGTTGCAAGTCAGCTACCTCTTTGACATCAAAGGTATAGAAAGGTTTATGGCATAACCAGGATATAGTCTGGGAAACCAATCAGTGAACCGAGGGCAAACAGCTTCACCTCAGTGGTTTTCTTACTCCTGGATAGACTCACATGTGTGGATACTGTGCACGTACACACCTACTTACATAACACATCCTGCACTCTGCTGCCAGTGTCTTTTGACCAGAGAGCAGCATTGAAGTCTTTACCTGTGCTTTTTACACACCTAACCCAATTCTTTCCAGCCTCCAGCCCTGTTGATGCCCAGCCAACCCTTCAAGCCTGTTCATCTACAAAAAGGTTTGTGTGTGAGAAAAGCCTCCTCAGATCATCCAATATATTCTTCCAGAGGCATAAAGGAACACTGAGGAATAGAAAGAGGTCAGAAGGAAAAGGCAAAGGTGTCACTTTCTCAGGATGAACTCTACAGTGACTGAGAGTATGAACATTATTGTCTTCCTCAGTTGAACTTAAGGTTCTAACCTTTCACTAAAATCACAAAAGAAATAATTAAAGTGGGAAAAGAATTGTCTAGTGTTCTTGTAGCAAAGGTAAAAAACCAGAGTTTTCCAAATGCAGAGATATTTATCACGGAATTTTAGCAGAAGTGCAGAGAAAACAATGATCTGATAGCTGGAAATAACAAGTGCTGGAGTACCAGAAGCCACTGCCATGACAGAAGCACCAAATGTCAGAGCATGGGAGTCCAGGAAGGACCATATGGACTAAATGAGGGCACCTAGAAAGGCTGTCCCAGCATGCCAGGCCCCACAGTGCATAAAGTCCACACACTGTCTAATGAATGTGTTATTCAGGAGCTCTGGGAGGTTTGAACACAGACATGGCTCAGAAAAGACATCTCTAAAAATATTTCTCAAGAATTCTGAGCAGAAAAAGCAACTAGCTATATGGTTAGTTATGTGCAACATGTGACCATGCTTCCACCTTCAGAAGACACAGGCAGGTCTGACAGCCATGTCTAAGGTCACGGGGCTACAAAAGCCTCCCCTGTGAATGTGTACAACATGGCAGGATTAGACAGTGCTATACCATTCTCCTTCAGTATCCATACTTGAGAAGCTACTCATAATACACTAGTTAAATGATTGCTCAGGCTTTCAGTCTTCTCTCTGCAAGATGTTGTTCAGAGTTGTTGGGAAGGTTGAGATGTATGTGAAGCTATCAGAACAGCCCTTGATATTCTAAAGGGCTCAATGAATGTCATTGCAATTCTATGTTGTTGGGTGGGCATCAAAGTTTTCCACACAGCAGAGCATATTACATTCCCACTTTCTTCCTGAGCTCTTTTTTCCTTTGTTTACTTGACAATGAGTCTTGATAATGATACGACACAATGAGCCTTGGTACTTTGTAGCCTAGAACACAAGACAGTCTTTCTGTCTCACCATCCCGAGTCAGGATTATTAGCATATTCACCCACACTGACCTTCCATCAAGCTTCTGAACGATGAACAATTTGAGGATTAAATGACTACCACCTTCTTTTCTTGTCCTTCCACTTATTCCTTGCTCTCTAAGTATAAATGTGACTTCAAGGGTAACTAGAAGTCTGGTTATTGCCTTGCCAATAGCTCTTCTGGTCCCTGCTGTTCTCACTCACCAATACCCATCACCATCTTCACCAACTCAACCTTTCATCTGGTCCAAGTTGCTCATGTTGCCCTTGGTTACTTTTACTCACCCACTCCCTGCACCCCTTTTGTATCATGCACCAAGAACCCCGATTCTTCTTAGCAGTCATTGTCCCTTTGTGTTAAAACACTACTTAGATTTAGCTCTGATTTTGTTTTGCTTTATTTTCCTTTCTTTTCTGTGCTTTTCAGTTATTGGAATTTTTGTTGCTTAAAAAGATTGGAAATATATTTTATTTTATACGGCAAATATTAATCATACTTCACATACATGTGCACATATTTAGAAATATATAATATATAAGATATATTATTCTTACAAACACAAATAAATACCCTACCCCTTTGGAAATGAGGTAGGTGATGCTTCCTAAACTAGAATTATCACAAAATTTGAATTATAATAATAATTAAAATATTGATCACTTGATCGCCACCACAGAGGAAACAGTAAGAAATCACCACGAGACTTCTCATAATGAACTCCATGTGTGTTAGAGTAATTTGTACATAAAATCTTAATGCTACCTTACTTTGTGCCCAGGAGAGGTGCCATTGCTTAAGTGCCTGAGATAAAGAATGGAGGCAGATGGCAGGGCCAGACCCACGAGGAGGCTGCCTAGCTCCAGAACCATATTCTGTAGCCAGGGTCAAAGCTTTAATATCTTTATACTATCCCACTGAGTCTGAAAGTGTGGGGAGAGGTGATGGGCACCTGTTCTCTTCAAGTCTGTCAACAGGGTGCTTCGAGGAAGCATGGACTACACCTCAGCTTGCTTGAGACATCTGAACTACCAAAGTGTTTTTCCTGGTGACAATGACATCCTAGCAGCTAACTCAGGACCCATCCTATATTTTAAAGATTGAAAAGTTCCTCCTGAAGGAGAAAACTAGAAAAAATACCCGAGATTGCTAAACTACATTCTGAACCATCTTCTAGCTGGCAGATACATTTTTCTTTCATTTGGGAATTAAACCTGGGGTCTTACACACACTGGGCAAGCATCTGGTCTATACCCTAGCCCAAGAAGAAATTAAGCAAAGGAGCAATGTTATTCATAATAAATTAATATAATTTGAAGAATTTTGAAAGTTATTTTATAGATGGTAAAAATAAAAAATACGGTAAGACATGCACCGGGGATTGGAGAGAAGACTCCGTGGCGGAGAGAGATCCCTGCTCTCGTAGATGGCCTGAGTTTGGTTCCAGCACCCATCTTTGGAAGCTCCCAACCATCTGTAACTCCATCTCCAGGGTTCCCGTTGCCTTCTTCTGGACTCCATGGGTACCCCACACACACATATGTACAGACCCTCACACAGACATACCCCCCTTGCACACATATGTGCATACCTCCTTGCATACACATACATACAAACCCTCACATAGGCATTGCCCCCCAACTTATGTACATATCATCATACAGCCATAACTCCCCCATGAACATACCCTCACATAATCACCTCCACACACATATATGTAAATACCCTCACAGTGACATTACCCCCTGACACACACATTTACATACCTTCACACAGGCATTACCCCCCCAACACACATAAGTATGTACCCTCACCCAGATATTACCCCCCACATACATATGTACATATCTTCACACAGACATCACCCCCACATACATATTTACATATCCTCACATAGACATTGTCCCCACACACACATATGTACATACCCCCACAGATATATTACCCCTCCCTCCCACATATATACATACCCTCACACAGGCATTACCCCCCACACACACATACATATGTACATAACCTCACATAGACATTGTCCCCCATACACATACATACATACCCTCACACAGACATTACCACACACACACACACACACACACACACACACCCTCACACAGACATTACCCACTCACACACATATGTACATACCCTCACACAGATATTATCCCCCTACATACAGACATAGCCTCACACAGACATATACCTAGACACATAAATAATTTTTTAATCTTAAAAAATGTATTGAGAAAATACTTAGGCTTGTTCTGGTGGCACATGCCTATAAACCCAGCACTTGGCAACCTGAGGCAGGAGGATTAGGAATTCCTGATTAGCCTGACTGTATGGCAAGTCTGAGGCTAGCCTGGGCTATGTGGTAAGGCTGTATGTCAAAATAAAATCAAAAAAGAAAGAAAGAAACCAGAAAAGATGCTTCCAAGTCCACCATTACAAACTCACTGAGGAGTGAGTGGCAGGCGTCACACGACATTTAATAGTAGTACATCTGGACGTAGTTGAGATGGCTCAGTTGCTAGGTTGCTTGTTACACAAGCTTACAGACCTGTTAAAATACCTGACATCTGTGTAAAAATAGCCAGACATGGAATAATGCCAGTACTTATAGGGATAGGCAGATCCCTGAAGCTTAAACATACATGTAAACTTCCTAAATTTCATGTCTAAACATGTGTGGTTTCTCATTCCTAAGATCAATCTCTCCATGTACTTGTGTGTGTGTGTGTGTGTGTGTGTGTGTATGTATGTATGTGTGTGAAAGTGCTTTAAAATCCAAAACCATCTGACAGTACAAATATTTCTTTCCTCATGCATGCTGGTAAAAAAATGTTCAATCTCGATTTCTCAAAGGATCTAGGTCCAAGGCCAGGTTTCCTTACCCTAAACCTTCATAGGTTGACAACGAAGCAAAACACAGTGAAGGACACATGACAAAAAGAGTGAAATATAATTTGTCTTGGGCTGAAGAGATGGCTCAACAGTTGAGAGCACTTGTTACTGTGCCAGAGGACCCAGGAAACCCACATGGCGACTCACAATTGTCAGATCTACAGTTCTAGGGGACCTAACACTTTTTTTGCTGACACCATGGGCACCGGGCATGTGTGTGTTGCAGGCAAAACACCCACACATATACAATAAAATATTTTTTTAAAGAATCATTTGTCTTAACACAAAATTTGCTAGAAGCTTGCATTGGCTTTCTTTTTGTCTCAGAGGGCATTCCTTTTGTCTCCTGTCTTGGCATTGCTTCTGCTCAGCCAGGCTCAGATGCCTGGTGGGCAGTGGAAGCCCCATGGTACTTGTTTATTTCCCTCACAGTCTGGAGGTATCTACAGTGTCTTTATGGATTTGGTTGTCTCTCTCTTTTACAAGATCCTGAGAGCAAATAGAGCTCTGCTGTATGATGTCTCCCATTGCTCCAGGTCTGTGAAATTCATCGATGAAGTGTCTCCATCACCCCTTGGTTCTCCTATGTCTCTACTCAATTGAAATTCAGTATGTGTACAACCTGTTCCAAGACAGCTTAAAAGTTTTGGATTCTAGCATATAAGTAGCTTGCTTCTACCAATAAATCCTGTCTGCTATAAGACTGTTTTATTCTGTAGCCATTATACATATCAAAACTTTGCAATTCAAGCCTTTTTTTTTTATAACAAATGCAAAAACAAATGTGAAAAATTAGTAGATCTCAACCAATAGAATTTTAACTTGATATACAGTAAAAACTAAATAAAAAAGTCATAAACTAAAAATATGCTTATGAAATAGTATATAAAGGTTAAGCACCTCAATATAACAAATCACTGAATAAAGATGAGTAATACCAGTGAGTAGAAAAAAACAATCTTATCTCCTTAGTTTTAAAAAACACATATAAAAAAATATCCAAGTTAATATCAAACACCAACATGTGCTCTTCCCTATAATACATCCTTATACATATAAATTCATAAGAAATTCTTAGAAAGTATGAAAGAATTTGCCTAGAAATCCCACATTTTCACTTTTCAGGAGAAATAATTAAAAATTCAGATAAGATGTGCATAACATTGCTACAAATGTCCAATAACAAACAAGGGAGTAGCTAAATACAGTACCAATGAATACCATATAGTCACTACAATGATGTTTTAGAAAATAACTTATTGGTGTAAAAAGAAGTTTAAAATATATTCCTTACTTAAAATAGGCACATGACCACATAATTGCCTATGGTGCATGTACACAGAAAAGAATGGTAAGAATTATATGGACTCTATGATTAAACTTGTTTTTGTGATTCTCCATATTTTCTAATTTATCCTCAACAGATAAAGGAATAACCACATAATAATGATAAATTGTGAAAATCATAAAAAGAGTTCTTTCAGCCGAGAAGCAGGTCCCAGGAATCAATGTAACTGTTTTTGCATCTTAGAAAACCAAAAATAGTTTGTGAAGCTGATGTTTGGTTAAAAAAAAGTCTCATAAATATATTTAATTATGTGAAATGTATTCTCCAAAACTTTACAGATACATTTACCTGGTAACAATCTGCTAATTACAAGTGGCATTTGCATAGTCTGGAAAAGGCCCTGATGCCCCCAACTCTGAGCTGTGAATTGCACCTACGTTACGTTTTGCCTGCAGTTTCCAGTCTATTGGTCCTTGGAAGCATTATCTTGAGGCTGCATGGGGCAGCTACAATGGACTCTGTGTAAATTTGAATTGGTCTTTGGTAGATCATTGAGACAATACACATCACATACTCTACATGTAGAGCAGAGTGCACTGTCCCCCAACACCACCCGTTACTAAAATGAAGAAACCAAACATCCCTTTTAGGAAAGTTAGTTGGTTACACCATGTCCAGGGGTCCTGCACACCACACCACAACCTCTTATGTGGCTGACTTCGCTTACTCTTCATTCTCTTTTTCTAACTGGCAGCATATAACAGAAGCAGAAACTTTGGCATTAAAAATAAAACTAGAACATTTGAAATAAGACCCTTATAGATCATTTCATCTAATTCCTCCACATAAGTATGGAAATCCTGATCTAGAGGGCAGCAGATGAAGGATCTCATTTGAAATGTGTTGGTGTCCTGCCTCTGGGCCCAGTCCACTTGCCTCCTCATCAACTTGCAGCTAAGAGAAGATCACACTTGCTTTAGGAATTAACAGCCAAAGTTGAAGGAAAGAAGCAGAGAGAGGCTGGATACAGACCTTGCATCTGGTAGCTGTATGGTGCCTGTCCAGGTTGAGGGGTACCAAAGCTTGTGCCATAGCTGAGAAATCCCGTCTGTCCAGGTGACTGAGACTGTGACAATCCACCTTCCGTCTTGATGCCTGCCCACAATGCACCTAAATCAGTTAGTGAGAGCTGATCTACCTGTTCATTCTCAGAAGCTGGTAAATATAGACAAGCACACACTCCCACAGCTGCCCAGTCACAAATGCTTCCCAACTCATCTGCAGGAAGACAGGGTGTGAATGCTTACAGTTGAATGCTATAAACTACAAGTTCAGTTTTTCTTCTAAAAAGTCTAAAGTTGAACATTTATTCACATGATTCTCCCTGATTTTCCTGCATTCAACTTTCTAGAAAGCAGAACTCTAGAGGTATCATTTCCATAATTGATTTTGTTATTTTACTAGAGTAGGTCACTCTGTCATAGTCAGAAATAACCCTAAGAAAAGATAAGACACACTGTTCCCAATTCACTAAATCTCCTTTTCCCTGAGACCTGATTACTCAGAGTCTCTAGGATTTAGATCTTTTCCCCCAACTTTGAGGCTAATGCACAGGACACTTTGAAGTCAAAGGAAGCAACACAGGATACAAACAAGTGGGGAACCTACTCCTGAGGATCTAGATCTTTCTGGAAAGACAGAATTAAGGAAGCAGAATGTCAAAGAATTGGACTTCTAAAACAGCAGAGTGCATTATACACGTGTAGAAGAAGTCAGTGGCATCCTGTTTATCATTACTAGCTTTCAAATATTCAAGTGTGATTCTTCTAAATGCAAGCTAAAGTACATTTGAAGTTATATTATCATGTAAATGCAAGCTTATGTCTTACAGGAATACAGAAAGATTATTTGTAGTCCTCAAATACTTCTCAAAGCACCAGGCTGGTTCACCAATTCCAGACTGGGACTTGCCAACACTGAGGTAGGCCACTGCACTTAATTGTAATTAAAGGCAGTCGTAAAAATGAACAACTAACCTTCATCCCCACAGAGGGAAGACAGAAACATCCTTGCCAAGAGAATTCACATTTTTCAATAATCTTGGTTTTCACTGAAGATAAATTATATCTTTTAAGATCTAGGATACACAGTAGTCTTGCTGTTTATTTCCATTTTAGGGGAATTTCATGGGTAGAATGAAGTTAGGTAATTATCCCAAGGCAGTGGAAGAATCTGATTTGGCTGAGAAAGCCCACTTTAATTTCTTGAGTATTTCTGAGACCTTCATAATGACCTTAACATTGAAAACTTAGTACAGTCTTAACATGTCAAAACAAATATGATGTACTATGTACAGGTAACTTCACCAATGAACAACTCAAACCTGGAAATTATCCACAGAAACACACCTGCCCTAGACAGGTGGCTGGTCTGTTCTAGAAACTCCCTTTATTCCCATGTGTCATCAGTAGGGCTTTCCCCCATCTCTCTCCTCTCAAGGGCATCCTGACCCTCCCACAGCCCTCACTGGACCACTTTAGAGGCTCAGCATGAGGAACTGCTGTGGTGAAGACAGATCTGGAGAAGCAAGAGGTGGAAAACACTGAGAACCACACCTACCTCCAAAACCTCTACCCACAGGCAGAGAACTCATTTTCCTAGAAACCCGTGAGCAGATGAGTGATGGGTCTAATCTAAGATGTAACCAATTCTTGATATTTTGTCCTCTCTGCTATTCTGACTATGAAAATCTATGCCTACCTTTTTCTTTTTTTCCCTTATTTTCACAGGTCTATGTGGAAATCTTGGGGTCACAGGTCCTTAAAGAAAGTGTCATTTAGTTCTGATGGTTTTGAAATAAAACTACAGAACCTGGAATTACATGTAAGTTAGACCTTATTTTCATAAATAAACTAATAGAGAGCCAAATTCCCTGAGGTCCAGAGACAGCAGTAAATGAAAGAAAGTTGTTAGTGTCCATGAGTGGTAAAAATTTTCAACAGAATCACAATTCTTCCAGTGTTTACTGGGAAGTATACAACCAACAAAATTAATGTAACAGCTGCCAAGATGATATCACCTACAGAAGGACCTAGTCTAGTCTTTGTTTACAAACACTCACATGCTTTTTTTTCTTGATCATTCTGTGTTTTCCCCCTTAATAAAATGCCCAGTTTAGTAGTCTTCTATTTGATTTAATTGGTTGAAAAATTGTAATTACAATTCAATTGAAGAAAAGGTATTTTGAGATTTGTAGTCTTCTGTAAATAGAACTTTGGAATTTGGCTGGATTTATTTTTAATTTACAGGTATTGACCCCATCACAATTGAGTTAAATTACACCAAGATAAAGATAATCTCCAGGTGGGAAGGAACAAATAGCATGTGAGCTTTGAATGCTTCCTGATCTGCGTCTTCAAAGTGCGGTCCGGGAGGCGATATATATATCACTTTTCCTAATGGGTGATAATGCTGAAATTTGATCATGGAACCACCCCTAGGTTTAGGGCAAGAGTTTGCTGAATTCTGCATGTACTTCCCTAATCATAGCTAGGCATCTGATAAACAGGAAATGGATCTTTACCCCAAAAGACTTCATTCATAGAAGTTTTATCACAAATATGCACAAAAATACCTTGGATTCCAGAGTCAAGTGCTCCGATTCCAAATTCAGATATAAGCAGGGAGAATGGAGAGCAAGGGGCCTAAGACCCAGGCAATCTGTTCATCACCTCTGACCTCAAGGTAAGAGTTCACTGTCCTCACAAAGCTCACTAGCAAGAATTATACAGATTTACAAGCAAGAGGCTAACAACAATTTTGGAAGTGTACCAACAGCAACACTCTTGAAGTACTACTCAAACACATAACACAGGCCCACCAGAATATACCATAAGAATAACAGTCCAATGACTCACCATAGGAGGAAATTCCATAGGGCTGTCCCGGCTGTGGGTACGTGGCGTAGGCTGTGGCTTGTTGCATTCCTGTGGTAAACTGTGTTTGCCCATATGCAGCCATAGTTTGTGAGGAAGGGGTAGGGAGAATATGTGGGTATGGTCTGCTAGTTGTCAGGAATGACAGAAAATAGAAAGCCCATGCATTAGATGGAAACATGCAAGGTCAAAATGAACAACTACATCACAAATTCCAGCTAAAGATTCTGTCTTACAGTCAAACTTGCCACTGGCATTGACAAAGCACTTCAGAGTACTCTACCAGGTGGTGATTAAAATAAATTTGCATATATATGTATTTAATTAAGCTGCTACCAAATTTACTTTTTGCTTAAATTAAGATGTAATGTGGGCACAGACATGACTTGGAACAAGGTAAAGTCTACTTAGAAAAGTCATGTATTGATTAAGAGAAAATACATCTTACTTGGAAGGATAAATCTGTGGTGGAGAGAATGGGTGAGCTGGTCTTGGACTAAAGCTGCTGCTCCCGAGAGCTGAGGAAAAAGAAAACACAGTGATGCTAGGAACCCAAGGAGAATACTGAACATGAGAAAAACAATGGCGTGTCACAATCTACACCATCACCATAGGAGATGGCAGGCATTTGGCCTCTGTGATCTATAGACATAGTGATTTTATATGGTCTCTCTAATAGGAAGGCAAAGAGGGCTGGAGAGGTGGTTCACTGGGTAAGAGCACTGACTGCTCTTCCAGAGGACCTGGTTTGATCTCTTGCACCCACCTACATATTGGCTAACAACCATCTATATCCTCGGTTTCTAGGAGAGCTGATGCCTCATTATGACCTCCTTAGGCAATGTACACATGTGGTGTATAGATAGGTACAGGCAACACACACACACACACACACACACACACACACACACACACACAAAATAAATAAATAAATAAATAAATAAATAAATAAATAAATAAATAAAATAAACCTTAAAAAAAAAAAGGGAACACATAGGCACTGATTGAGTGGTTCTAATTTTAAATACTCTTTAAAAAAACATAGACACAGCCATAAATACTTATAAGCGCAGCCTTAAGTACTTGTCAGAGAGCTTTGATAGAAGGAGTGCTGTCCTCCTTGGGAAAGCCAGGCCAAAACAGAGGTAGGAAGCTGAACGGTCCCCTGGCCCATTGTCTATACACAGCAGGGACCTGAACTAACAAGGAACGTGGTCGAATCTCTCCTGTGAGGGAAATGGGGGCGATTCACATTTGCCTGTGTCGCTTTAACAATGTTGTTTAGTGAAACTGCATTCCTACAAAGATCTTTACTGTCTCAGGTTGCAAACCGAGCCTGTTTGTTCTTGGGCTGTTCTGTGTGTTCCTATTCTCTTAGATGGATGTATTCAACTGGGATGCTGAAGCAAACAGTGTGTTTTTTTCTTTAAAGAAGCAGTTTAGCAATCAAGCGAAACTTAATTTCTTTTCATCAGATTTTCTCGACGCTGGATGTTTCAGAAATCCACCAGGCTCCTATCAAATGCTCTTTGACTCTCATTCAATTTAAAAAAGCAAAAACCCATTTTCAATAGTAGTTGGCTTCTGTTAAAAGTAGGACAATTTACCTATCAATAACATTATATATATTTTTATTTGTGAATACATATTTTTCCCTCAAACTTCCCAGTCTTCCCCTGGCTACAATGTGTATTGTTTGGATACAATTATTATAGAATGTAATATGGGTATTTCCTTCTTCCATTAATCCTTAGACTCTTCAGGAGCTCTGTCACATATCTTAGGTAAAGTCCCATGCACTCAGAGAGCCATGTGTTTTCTCATTTGTTGAGTAATGCATTTATACTTGTCACACTTCATTTCCCAGTGGTACTTGGGAGAAGAGTGGGGGATTTTGATAAGACTCTCAGAAGAGATGGGCTGTCTTCCTCCATTCAAACCAATGAGAGCTAATCCAGGGGCTACAAAGAGGTCTGGGTACATTCTAGCCTTTCACACTGCCAGATTTCCACCACCGGTGTCACCTTAGGAGGGATAGAATCCACATGAAAGAGATGGCAAGACACCTGGTTCAAGTCCCCCTCTGGGTACTTAGATCTGCATGGTCGCAAGCCCCTTGCCCACTGCAGGAATAATCCTGGAAAGACAAGCCCTATCCTCCCTGCAGGGAGATTTGTTAAATGCTGAGAACACACTTAGATTATGAGGGCCACCTGTGGGGACACGCTCTTCCACTCCCCTTCTCTAAGCATGAAAAGAGGCCAAGGACAGAGTAGACAACGTCTGCAGAAAGAATTATCTCGCACTGTTTGTAAAGCAAATGCCGCCTGATGACAGAAGCCACGAGGACCACCCCCCCCCTTCATTCTTTTCTAGCTTTAGATCTGTTCTTTCAACTCCTGGGTCACAATTCTAGAAAAGATGATGATCTCAGTACGTTGCACCCAACCATGTTTTTACAAAGAAAACAATGGGGGATATTAAGATTGTCTATCACACTGTAAATCAGTGAAACTTGCGTTCAAAGTATATGCAATGTATGTGTGTCAACATAGGAAAGTGATGAGAACTGGCGGCTCCAGGATGTGGAAAGTCAAGTCAGACAATTCACAAGAAGAAGTTCAAATTGTGTTCATATAAATAAATGATTTTCTCTGATTCTCGCCAAGTTTGTCCCTAACCTTGCCCTTCTTTCTGTATTTATGTGTGTACACATGTGTGCCTGTTCATGTGTATATGGGTGCATATATGTGTTCAGGTGTGTGTGTGTGGAGGCAAAGGCCAGAGGTTAAGCCTGGGCATCCTTTCTCAGGCACTGACCACCTTATTTTGTGAGACAGGGTCTCTGATTTGCTTGGAACTCACTGATTAGATTAGGCAGGCTGGCTGGGAAGTCCCAGGGGTCAATTAAACTCCATCTCTCCAAGATTAAGAAGATTACAAGCACAGATTTTTTTACATGGATTGTAGGATCAAACTCACCTCTTCATTCTTGCACACAGTACAAAATGAGCTCTCTCCCAGGTTCTGTTAATTCTACTTAATAAGCAACATCGCCCATCATCTATGCAGGAAAATGCTTCATGGTAGAATTTTTGACCCATGTTTTACACCTGAGGTGTTCAGGATACATAGAAATAACATCTTTACAGATAGAGGAATGGGGAACCCAAGCACACTGGTCTTTGAATTTGTACCCTGTTATTCCTCCAAAACATACATTCCTCTGACATCCTATATAGAAACTAGAAACCCCAGTCACCATCTCGGTTCCTCCTCCCATTCACTCATCCCAAATCCCAAAGTAGCCTGCTGACCTGGCCCTCACCCTTACACTATCCCTCATCCAGGACTCCAGCCCTGCTTCCAGTCCTCCTCATGTCACACTGAGATGACTACAGCAGCCATGCTCCACTCTCTACCCTCCCTCCCCACTGCCACCACGGAGATCTTGCCTCATCTCCACTTCATATCCATCCTATAGCTCACAGTCTTGTAGCCACTCACACGATTCAAGGAATGACTGCTGGAGTATTTGGAAGAGGACATAGGAGACTGAGGCTTCCATGCCCTCCCTTTTCTGGTGCAATGCAACCATCGTGCACTTCAGGACTCCTGTACACATCGTCCATGTCACGTTTGTCTGGGATGTTCTTCAGGACAGGCTCGCTGCCTCATCACACTCTCCTTCCCTGTGACAAGCCTCCCACCACAGAGACTAAACTGTCACTTTTTCTTCACTTTATCTTTGTTTGCTGCACTTTCTTGGAACATTGCACATATCCACAAAGCACCATTAGGCGCATTGCATTCTGGTTAGCATAATTTTGTGTGTAACTATTACTTTTCTCGGCAAACTATGAACTTCAGGTGCTAGGAACTTCTCATGCCTCTTTCCTCAGCACCTGATAGGATCGATGTAGCACACGGTCAACAGTCAATAAGTAAGACTTCCATAGTAAGAATGAGATCATTGGCCTATGAAACAGCTTGGTAGCTAAACTGGGCGGGCCAAATCCAATGACCTGAGTTCAGTCCTTGGGAACCACGTGATGGAAGGAGAATTCCTCCAGAAAATTGTCCTCTGATCTTCATATGTACATTTGACACAAGTATGGCCACATACGTACATATGTACATATGAACCCCCACATACAAAGTATAAAATATAAAATGAAATTGCAGTCATAAGCAAGGTAGGTTTTAAACCTGATCTGAAGGGTGGATCTGATATTCTAGGCTATACATAATGTGCCTGACTTGGGGTATTTTTTGTTCTGTAAATTGGAGAAGAAGGTATCCTCTATGAACTAGTAAAGAGCCATGAAAACTTACTGCTGTTCCCACAATTGAGTGCACCTAAAATCACTATATATTTCAAATTGCAATATAGCATACCAGATATAATTCCCTTAATTGCCTAAACTACTTTTTCAACAGCAATCCGGGAACTGCAATTGATTTTAGTGTGCTGGGGCCAGAGTGATCTGGAGCAAGTGGGATTACTGAGGATTACGTTATCAGGGTGATACAACAGTTACCCTATCCATTCATCACCCTATCCATTCACCAACTCCAAATGACAGGAATCAGAGGGACCTGGAAACACACAGACAACCTGTACCTTCTTAACAGCTAGCACACTTGTGAGTATTCTATTCTTTCTCTTCCACGTCATTTCAGAAGGCTTCCATAAATCTTGCTGTGGCAGAGGATTCAGAGTAAATATCAGCCTCAAGTGTGAGAATCCCCTAAGCATATCAAGAGGACACTCAGAAGTCCCCTGTTCTCAGTCCATGCTTAAATAAGGCAGCCCTGTGATCACTGGCAACACACCTCTGCCAGTCAGATGAAACATATAGACACGTTTTCGCTCTTCCCCACCCTTCCTGCTGAAGTAAGTCCCCTCTTCAAGATCAGTCAAAATGCTCAACTCTAACAGCGTCTCAACTCCACTCATTCATTGCTCTGATCTAATCCCTGACATGGCAATGAGAGAAGGCACCTCTCCTGTCTGCACTGAAGAAACATAATCTAGCAAGGGCTATGCAGCCAGGTTCTGAAATCCATCGGCAGAGGCACAGGGATGCTTCTGTTTCAATGGCTCCTCCTGGACAGTGACAATACTTGACAGGTTTCCAGGTCTGGGAGACCTGTGAGTTGTCCAAAGCCCTTGCTGAAATGCATTAGACTGCAAGACAGTCCTTCTCTTCTCCACAATTTCCCCCTAACAAGATCCTGGCACATGACTTTCAACTCCTTGTCTTTTTTGGAAAGATTTGAGAAATGACTCAACTTCCTTCTGAGTCAGGGAAATGCTGAACTCCCTGATTTTACCTTGTCCCCATAAAGCCTTTTCTATACAAGTGTGTGTGTGTGTGTGTGTGTGTGTGTGTGTGTGTGTGTGTGTGTGTGTGTGTCTATATACGTGTACACACACTTATGTGGGGAGGCTAAAGGCCAACAGTAGGTCTTCCTCAGTACCTTCTCCACATTATGTTTTGAGATTGCATGCCTGAAGTTTTTACATGGGCACAGAAACTTCAATTCATGTTTTCCAGCTCATGGGACAAAGACTACCACTGGGCTAGCTCCCCAGCCTCCCAAAAAATGATCCTTTAAGGGTAAAAAATTAGATCATGCAAAAACCTGAAGTGCCAACCAAGTTCCAAGTTCCCAACCAAAACTCATTCGTTCATTCATGGTGGTCTGTGCTCAGATGCCCCCCTCCACAGGAGCCCCTCTCTAAAAAGGAACCTCGACGACTCTTCGGCTGATTCTGATCACTTTTCTTTGCTTCAGAGTCAGACCTTCAAAGTGACATCTTTTCATAACCAGTTAATAAGTAAGCCACACTGATCATTCATGATGTTGAGTAGCTTCTGTTTGCTGATACACTAGACTGTGTATGACTGGTGCCATCAACAGGTGCTTAACTAACAACTAGCAACAACTTTAGATTTGGGGGGCAGGGGCGGGGACTGGCAGGTTAGTCAGAGGTCTTGCAAGCACATTGTTTACAATCTCTATGGTCCTTAAAAATTTTAAGTAGCTAAAGTAATTGTGCCAGGGCCAGCAGATAAAGGTGATAAGGGGGCTTGTTGCCAAGCCTAAAGACTTGAGTTTGTCCCCTGGGACCACCATGATGGAAGGAGAGAATCAACTCTTGACAGTTGTCCTCTGACCTCCATTCCTAACATGGCCTAGGTGTGTGTATACATGCATGAGTACACACAATTCATTGTATGTGTGTGCTCCTACTAACGAATCACTTTGTACTGGTAAAGCATAAATGAGCGAACATCACAATGGTTTCCAAACACAGTAAACAACCTTGCAATTTTCAAGTCTGCCACATGCCTGGGCATACTAAGCAGTCTCCTCTAGTGTCCCCACACTGAGAGCGGGAGGGAAGACACTAAAGAATCCCCCCTCGTAAGACAGAGGTGACTCTGCCACTGCCGCCAGAGTGGCCATAAGCCCCCTTCTCCTTGTTGGCTGCTTTCTAAGAGAATGAAAGAGCTTTGCCTCCACAGAGCGCAGCTTCTTAGACCCTCATTCCTCTCCCTCCCTCACCTACTTCTTTCCTCATTCCCCTCATATAGAGACTCTGTACACAATAAAATCATTTCTAGGTTCAACAGGGAATCTCTTCATCTTCCCTCAGCCCTTTTCTAGGGACTTGTTTTTCCTATGTGTCTTCTCAAGCAGCAGCTGCCAAGGATCTGAGACTCAAGGCATCACAAAGACCCCAACAAATTGCTTCGTTAAAGCATTTGTTTTCTGCTGGCTTGGAAAACTGTTCATTCTCTGGGGCTCAAGAAAGCTCTCCAACATTCCGATGATGACGACCTCCTCGACGCTTACTTGCACTGAGCAGAAGCTTTAGAATTTGACACTAACTCCCAGTGGGTCCCTAAATTATTATTCTGGAACTCTTCTTTTTCTATCTGGATCTCTACTCTGGCTCAAGACCACATTTCATGTCTCAAACCACAAGAATATTGGCCATTTCATTTTTTCATTTAGGCAACATATATCAAGCAACTCTAATGCATTCAGTATTATCATGGCTACTGGTGTGTAAGTGTGGATAATACCAAGACACTCTGTTCCCATAGGGCTACACAGTAAACAAGAAGACAGATAATGAAAAATAATTTTTGAAGTACTGACGAAGACTAAGCAAGGAAGTATGGAGAACTAACTGTAGAACTCTGTGGTGGCATCTCACTGGCTTCGAGACTGGGGGTGGGGGTAGGATTCTTTTCTTTCCAGAATTTTCATTCTCTTGTTCTCATTTCACATCTTCTCCAACGTCATCATGAGATGCAGGACTCCCTCCATCTTTGTGTTGGGGCTCTATCTTCTCCGTTGAGATAGTTAGACACTTGAATCATTATACTACTCCTTTTAAATATTCTCAGTTCTTTTACTTCCACTTTCCTTTGCATTTTGTCCGCCAGGTTCATAACTCTGGATCAAACCAAATGTCTCTTCATGTAGGTTGCTAAGCCTTTAAAGCCATGATTCTCAACCTCCTAATGCTGCAGCTCAATACTGTCCCTCAAGCTGCAGTGACCCCCAACCACAAAATTATTGCCCTGCTGCCTTATAGCATTAATTTTGCTACTGTTCTGAATTATAGTATAAACATCTGATATGCAACCCCTGTAGGGGTGGTGACCCACGGGTTGAGAACCACTACTGTAAATGGAGAACTCACTCGATGTGTATAAATTCCAAGTTCAAGAGCTCTACCTCTGTTTGGACCCGTGACCACGCTGTCTACCCACTTTTTAAGCTGGAAGCCATCTTGTCGCACTTTCCTATTCTGCCCAGCGTCTCCTCCAGTCTCCTCCAGCTCTGCACATTCATATGCCTATCACTACTCTCCTCTTTGAGACACTGCAGGGGAACCATAGACTGCATTCACAACTTGCTTATTCATGTGTTACTTTACTGAGCAACAATGAATGACCTGCTGCAGGGTCAAGACTGCAAGGTGATCACGGAACAGAATCCCTTCAAATTTTGTTACCTCCCTGTGGCAAATGCTATCTAATTTGTGTCTTAAAAATACTCCTTTTTAAATCTATAAGTGCTATATATGTGCCCAATAGACAATAGCAGAAAAAGAAAAAAAAATTCAAAATTTGTCCCACTACTTAGACACAAACACTACTTTTTTTCCCATACACAAAGAAATATAGTCATATGAAGAAATTTCCTTTCTTTAAAAATAAAACTGTGATTATACTAAAGATATTACTCTATTTTATTTTTATTTCATTTTGCTTTTTTTGAGGTAGGGTTTCTCTGTGTAGAGCTGGCTGACTTGGAACTACTCTGTAGACCAGGTTGGCCTTAAACTCAGAGATCTATCTGCCTCTGTCTCTGAGTGTTGGAAGTAAAGCTGTGCCTCACCACAGGTTTCCAAGATAATACTCTTATATAACTTACCCTTCACTTCATAGTACTAAGATTTGTGTGTCTACATATACACTGCACATAAGCATTTAGGCATGTATACACATACACACATAAGTAATGGCTGTGTATTAAAGAATCTGCCATATAGGCAGTGTTCCCTTTAAATTATCTGCTTTCACTCCAATTCAATGTTCTCACTTCATCTCTACATCTCTAATTATTTGTCATGTCTTCAATTTTAATAAACTCCACTAACTTTACCACCCTGTATACTTCCAAACTTCCCATTTGCAAACTTTCTGAGCTCTAGTGTCTAATCTACCTAGCACCTTCAGGGAGCTCACACATCTCATTCAACATGCCCCATGTTGATGTGTCAAACATGCTCCACATATGCCTAGCTCCACTTCTCTCTATCTTGCTTGACTGACCCAATGTCTGATGGTCATGGATGACTTAAGCTCCATAAATGTATCAAATCCTTCATTTTCCCATGCCCATTGCCAGAATTTTACAATGATTCCTCAATATTTCCTTTTTAAAATAATGTATTTTTTTATTTTATGTGCATTGGAATTTTGCCTGCATATATGTCAGTGTGAGAGTGTCATATCCCCTAGACCTGAAGTTACTTTACATTGACACAACTGTTTCAGACAGTTTTGAGACACCATGTGAGCACTGGGAATTGAACTTGGATCCTCTGAATGAGCAGCCAGTGCTTTTAACAGCTGAGCCATCTCTCCAGGCCCATCTTTAGTATTTCTTAATCCAATTAATGCAAAACTTTTAAACTGATCTCTCACTTGAATTCAGGTGTCTTCAAATACACTGCCCCAGCTCCAGTGACCGAATACGAATGAACCTAAGTGTCAGCCTGTCCTTTGATATCTCCCATTACACAGAGGCTAAAATAAACTCCAGGAAGAACTTGCTGGCATCCTTGGACTCTGAACCCACCCCTCTGTAGCACATTCACATTGCTCATACAACACCCATTAGGAATGTCAGACCATTGTCAATTCCCACAGTTCCATGGTCTTTGGGCTAGGGTCCTCTTACATAGAGTAGCCAATCTGTCAGTGTCCTCCTCCATGGTTCCACATGAACATTTTGCTATTTGTTTCCTAAATCTGAGTGTTAATCTGGGACATCTTTCCTAATAGTCAAGCTTGGCCTGATCTCTACTAGATCCCTGCTTAGGATCCCTCCACTATTGTACAAATGTACTGGGATAATTCTTCATTTGTTCATCCCATTAAGTCCTGAACTGGCACCATTTTCTTACATCTATGAATTTACAATAGCACAAAGCACATTACCTAGGGTGAACTAAATTCCATGTAATGTTTTGTGAAAGAATAAGACATAATATGCTCTGTTGTTTTATTTTTCATTGCTTCCATCTAATATCATTAGTACCCAAATTGTGTATGTATACTTAACTTTATATGTGCATATAAGTCCTTCTCATTGTGGTGAATTGTAAATATGTGATTCTAAGAACTAGTTCATCAATCATAAATCTATGAAGGCACAGCACTTCTAAAATATAGGTCTTAAAAACACAGCAGAAAATATAACAAGGTGTACAACTTAAGAACTGTCTCTGATAGAAATCATTTTTCAATAAAACAAAACACTCTGGGTAGCTTGTCAAGTGTATGGCAAGGGTCTCACAATAAGCCACTGCAACCGTTAAGTTCTTCTGAGTGTTTTCCTTGTGACAAACATGATATGTATACTGCTTACTAGTGGCTTTACTAATACGAGAGTGATGAAAACCTATGAATATAACACTGCTCAACAGAGTCAACTCAACACAGGCCTTGAGAGTCAGGTTTGGGGGAGCTAAGTCTATCTTAGTCTTGAAGAGTCATTTTCAATGATACAAAATAAAAGGAGATGCATGCTTTGCATATAAAGGCAATTTGGTTGAAGAATGAAGAACAAAATTCCTTTTATCTCCTTCGGGCACCAACATTATTTGTATAAACTTCACAGGAACTACAAACACCAGAATTGTTCATCTGTGATTGGGAGGGGAGCTATATTTACATTTGTATTTGTGAATACTCATATATTTACATAAACACATAGACTCATATAATAAAGTAGGAAGTGCAATGCTTATTGTGAATTGGAAAATCTAATATTTGTTCCTTACCTGAACCTGAGAAACTGTCTAAAGACCCGTCTGCTGCTGTTGAAGCTATTTCACTGCTGCTCATTGGCTCTGTTTTAACTACAAAAGTAAACACACATCACATATTGAATTAGTAGTCATTTGTACAGGTGTGAGAGAGAACATATAACATCCTAAATAATGTTAAGAAATCATTTTATAAGACAATATCTTTCCATTTGAATATAAGTCAGATTTTCTTAGCAGGCTCTGTTTTGGAAAATCGTCATGTTAAATTTCTTTTCTGTAAGAAAGTCCTTCTGTTACAAATTACCTTTCAGAGCCACAGTTCTCAACATTCCTAATGCTGTGATCCTTTAACACAGTTCCTCATGTTGTGGTGACCATAAAATTATTCCAATGCTACTTCATAACTGTAACTGTGCTACTGTTATGAATCATAGTATAAATATCTAATATGCAGGATATCTGATATAGGACCCGGATTCATAGGATGAGAACCACTGCTTTGAAGGAAGAATTTCAAAACTAATTATATTCATTTTCAGTATATACTAATTTGTTTATTAGTGAAAACATTACTTACAATATACAATATGAAATTACTTTTTGGTGTTTATTGAAAATCTGTTATTTAGCCAAGCAATCAGAAGGAAAAATTTAAAAGGGTTTTAAGAAGTAGGGAATAAGTGGCCATCATTAAGACCAACTGATTCCATGATGATTGAGAACAAGTATGTGCTTATGCACATACTAAACACACATACACACACACACACACACACACACACACACACACACACACTTCCTTAGATATCTAGTATGGTGCAGACACAACCTCAAGCTAATGAATTCCTATCACCAAGCCATTCATATGGCCAATTCATCAATATGTTTTTGCACAATGAAGAAAAAAGGGATTTTCTCATTTCAAAATAATATTGATAGAAGACAGTATGAGAAGAAAGTATTAATAAACATAATATATTTGTATATGTATATATAATCTTTGACAAAGTTCCTTAGGATTGAGAAGTAACATTCTGATTTAGGTCATAGGATGTTTACTAAACCTACTTCCAACAGAATGACAGAATCACTCTATACCACCGAACAGAGCCACAGGGTTTCAGAACTGAGAACATCTGCCTTTTCTCTCCCTAGGTTTAGAATCCCTTTTTCTGGAGTGCCATTTCTGGCATGCTTTTAACCTATGTGTGAAGGTGACTTTTTCTCTATTTTCATGTTTTCAGCGGGGGAAATGCACTCATATTCTAAAGTCAACCTGGATCTCTGTGTTCCCCGAAGTGAAGGTTCTGACCATAGAGTATTCAGGAAGAGAGGCTCCTCCCTCAAAGTAAGAACATTCTGGAATGGGATAGGATGGTGGAGAAAACAGCTCAATGTCATCGCCTTCTCTAAAACATCAGGCAGAGGACTCATCCAGCCCAAGCCCTGGCCCTAAGCATGTTACACACATATGACGAGTGGTTTTTCACATGAAAGTTATAAGTAGATGGATCCGACAGTCATTTAAAAAATTAATTACTTAGATGGTTTCTAAACAAAGTTGAGGAGAAAAGAAAAAAGGAGAGAGAAACAAACAAACAAAAAAAACACTGAGACTAATGGAAATCATTCTGCCTGACTGTTTTCATGTAGACCACACAACAGTGAGACCGAAGTTCTGGGTCAAGTTTTCACTTTTCTGCCAGTTGTTTTGGGTTAGAAGTCTTAGCTGATGCTAATCCATTCTGACAGAAGCCTGCCATTCACTTCTTCCCCATGCCACCAGCCACCTAATGTTCTTGCCCTTTGTAACCAGGACATTGCCACAGCAGTAGGGAAGCCAACAGTAACTACTGGGGTTTCGTGCTCAAGATGTCCACATTATACTTCATGTTCCTTTCAAGACCTGACACAATGCCGTCATCAAATCATACAATTGTCCTAGTCCACTTTCTAGACTGGCCACTAGTGGAATGCCCAACTCCAGATCAAACACTGTACACTGAGCCAAAGGGTAGGACGTGGTAACATGAAAACTAACCATGTAAAATGCCTACTATGGGTCAGCTTCTTCATGGATGTTATCATCGTGTGGGAAACTCTGCAAGGTCTCTGAAACTCCTTAGCCAGGCATCACCTTGTTGTCTCTCTCACGTGTAAAAACTGAAACTAGAGAGGCCAGGAAGCATCCAAACTGGGATTTAATTTGGGTAGTTCCTTTATTCCCAGCCCCGTGACCAAAGCTTGATGAAAATGGTAATAAGTAAGTAGCACTTTGCAAAAAGTTAGAGCTGGAAGAAGATGGCTGAGGCTTGGTGCCACCAGCTGTGGTTTGATTAGAAAGTATGACTCTGCCAGTTCCACCCTTGACGGAGCTTCCAGACCAGTGAGCTTACTGGATGAGCTAAAGTAGAAATCCCCTGCCCAGATGTCAAGAAAAGATGAAGAAAGAACTCTTCTACTGTCTAGGCTGTTGGTCCAAATTGCTTCTAAGTCTGCCAAATCTAAGGTCAGTGACTCTATAGCTTGAACTATACAGTTACTCTGAGAAAGTTTACCTACAACAAAACCTCCTCTATCTCCATTCCCCTGACATCTACATCTCTGCATGATCCAGCCCAATCAAATGCAACTCTCATTCCCAACCAGGAACTTTAATTGTTCCCGAAATCCATTAAAACTAGGCAAGAAAGAAAGGAAGGGAAGACGATATTCTCTTTTAGGTCCCAAGATCATTGCCTTTTGGCACTGTTCAAACACAGCCACCTATACACTAAGAACTAAAGAGTCCCACTAAATCCAGTTTCTAAAAAGGCTCCCTGTTAAAGGGGAGATGATGTCCATGAAGTAACTACCAGGATGTGCATGATTGTATCAGTCCTGTAATTGAATACTTTGATCAACAGAGGCCTAATGATGTAAGATATTCTCTGAGGGGCTAGGCAGATAAGGGGCTTGCTGTGTAGGTAAGAATACCTGAGTTTATATCTCCAGAACCACATAAACTGGCCATGGCAGCACACACCTGTAACCTCAGTGCTGAAAGGAGAGGGAAGACAGGTAGATTCCGAGGGTTCTCTAGCCAGCTGGTCTAACCTAAACAGGGAGCTTCTGGCTTAGTGAGAGACCACACCTCAAAATGTAATGTGGAAAGGGATAGGAAAAGACAACCCATGTTGAGACAGACAGACAGACAGATACACACACACACACACACACACACACACACACACACACACACGAAGGAAAACTTCCTTTCAAAAAAAAAATCTAACTATTTCTGTCTTTGTTATGGTCAATTATACACTAACTGAAGAATTGAACAGACAAAAGCAGTGTGTGCCCATGGGAATCTGACCCACTCCATCTCACCTGGATGACCATACACAGCAACAGCCTGCAAATGGCATAACAAAACACCTCTCCCAAGCTTTGGATTTTCAAGTACCACATGCTGATTTTTTTTCCTAAAAGGTACTGTGACATTTGAGAACAGCCCTCCTATCTAAGCTTCCTGACTAGAGGGCAAAAATCTATAAACTATGTTTTCTAACTACAGGATTACCTCCCCCATACCATTCTGCTTGTCATGTGACCTCAGTTTACTACAAAGTAGCTATTTTTATTATTTTTTTATTACTGACACACCTGTGTCTCTTCTTTCCTCCTGCTTCAGGTTCTGGCCTGCCATCCGACCCTGGGCAACTGTTTCTCATTGACATCCTTTAAGACATTCAGAAATTCCTTCATATGACCACACACTCCAGATCTCAGCTGTCCTGGGCCATTGCTACCCTTCAGATGTTCCACAAATTTCCATCTACTGAAGCCTTTGAGTGTCAGTGTTGAGGTAAGATATCTAATCATCTGCTGCTGAACTTTCTACAGTTTAATTCCTTGGTCCTAATCATCTTTTTACACAATGTTTTTAAATTATCTATGTTACAGAAATGTAATAGAGATCGACAGAATGTTATGTGAAAGATCTGGTACCAAGAAGGAACTGAAACAATGTTCACCATCATCACCAGCAGCGGTATTCAGAGTTAAAAGTCTCAGCTTATTACTAATGGCACTTCAATCTAGCTTTACTGCCAAGAACGTAAACATAGGATAAAGGTATCTGTTACTGGGTATTATATACTTAGATGAGAATGAAATAAATTAAGATTATAACCATTTCAGCCATGCACTAGATCCAGAACCCACCATTTCAGCCATGCACTAGGTCCAGAACCCATGCTTTTATAATCACTCATCCTCTTCTTACAGTATCTCTGGAAGAATGAGAAATCAGAATATTTATTTTCACTGGTTCAGTTGTATGCTGGAAAAATATTCTGCCACTAACCTACATCTCTGGTTCCAAAAGCATTCTTTTGAAGTACAGATAACGGTGTTAAAATCAATCAGAAGCTCCACATTAAAGTCAAGCTTATCCTTCCAAAAGAAATGAGAGAATCTAAAGGGAAAAAAAAATCAACCATTGAGGCCTTACCGAAGGAAAGCCAAAATCAAATCAAGCAAGGTATCCTGGGAATAACTCAAGAAGGCGGGACTAAATCACAATTACATTAAGACAATTAGTGCCTTGGCTATTGCCATCATGTGTGTGCTTTTTTTCTGAAGGACCAGGTCAGCAGGAGAAAGTTGATGCACGAGGCAGCAGTGACCAGCAATTTCAGAATACATGTAGAAATTCTAGCATTCTTTACTGTAAGCTGATCCATGAAAATAAGAAAGCTTCTTTCTATACTGTAAGTGGAGACTTGCCTTTCAGACCACTGCAGCCTGGGGAGATTAGCTGTGATGAGCAGCCCACTAGCTCCCTGTACCCTAAATCCACGTTCATCAACTTCTGGATGAACTTTAAATGTTATGGTCATGAAAACACATCTCCAAACTTATAGGGCAATCAGAGACATGCTCAATCCATTTGATGAGTGATCCTTCTCCCATGTATTAATAAAACCGCAAACCAAGTTCAGTCCCAAATGGTAGCTCTGCTAGCTGGACTGAGAGCCAGCCTGTGCGCTGATGAATTTGCCCAGGAAGGCAAGTGGACATTGACTGGCAGCAGACTGGGTCAGCAGCAGTCAGTCCACTCCTTACTCCCCCGCCAGTTTCTAAGCTCATCTCACAGTTCTTTGGTTGGCATAAGCTCAGACACACAGGGACTGCTTCTCTCTGTGATTCCTTCCTCTCTCAATAATATTCGTTCAAGTTTGACTATGAAGCAATCCCCCTAAGACACTGCCTAAAGCTGCATCACCTCCAAGAAACATCATGTTAATCTTCCTCATTTCTTCACTTCTGCCAGACTCACTCTTAATGCTCATCAGAACCTCAGTTTTTCCAAACCCCTGTCTGCTCCCCGATTCCAACTTCATCAGCCTCATGTGGCCAGTGTGGAACCCAATGCCTGCCATGTTTGGTCTCCACTCTTTGTGCTGTGTGGTCTCATGTTCCCAAGTGTCTTTTTGTCAATCTCTAATCACAGGATGGGCAAGTTCTCATTGCCTGCTGTTCAGCCAGCTGTTCTCCAGTGAGCATGACATACCAGAGCCAGTTAACATGCTGATGAATCCCACTTAAACAGGGCCCTTTCTTCTTTCATTGCCTTGAGCCGTCCCATCATGGGACAGGATGTTTTCCATTTCTTGTCAAGCGTCTGAAATATCTTCATGGAATCTTTCCCACTTTGCTCAGTTCCCAAACCATACCTCATTCTCCACCCACATGCCCTGACCAAATATTTCATAGAGATTATTGAGAGTGCACTAATATTTCCTCTTCCTGAAACATGTCTGCAGATTAAGTTCAGTTGAAGTTTCCCCTCCTGTCAGGCTTTCTTTTACCTCACTCCTAGCATCTCTTCCAGGCATCCTTTACGATGATACCCCATTGCTTGGTTTCGCAGGATCCTCACTTCTCACAAAGCTGCTTCTCTTGTACCCAGGGACACAGACAGAACTCCCTGAATGTTTGGTTTGCAGGACTCAGAACTGAGCACTGGACCCTAAGCTACCATGTGCTTTGTCCCTGTCCCCTCTCCTAACTGTTTAAATGTTCCCGGATTGTCTCTCAGTGATGCTTCTTCTCAAGCTGTCTTCTCTAACCTTCAAGTCTCCTGGGCATTCTTTTTTCTGTTCTCATCCTGGACTCCCTCTCTACTCTACTGCATCATCCGGTTAGTCTCCGCTGCTGCCCTAGACGGCCTTTCCAACTTCCTAGATCAAACTACTCTCTATTTTCATTTTCTTTAATCCTTCTAAATAAAACCCTTTCCTTGACAGTTGTTTAAAATCATTGGTTACCCTAGTATAACAAGAGCTTCTTTTTTCTAATGTATTTTCTTTCTTTTTTCACCCCAAATCATTTGCCTTTGTCTGTCCTGTGGTTCTATAGTTTCACCTCCTTCCCACCTGTCTGCATTTTCCTTCACAATAATTTCCCTTACCATGCCTTTTAAAAATGATTTTATATAGACAGCCCCCAAAGTCCATCCATATATATATATATATATATATATATATATATATATATATTTATATTTATATTTATATTTATATATGCTCATATATATGTATATACACATACAATGTTGCCATAGAAACCAGTCACCTGGTTAAAGCCAAACTCAACCTAAGCAAACATATCACCACCACTTCCCTTTGAAGGGCTCAGGTTTTATAAAAATATTTTTAGTCACAAAGACTGGCTGTTTGCCTTCTGCCTCCTCATTCCTTAGATCCTACTACTGGGCACTATAGCTTGGATCTTAAGCATGCCTCAGAAGCTGGTGTAGAGACATGGTCCCCTAGTGTGATGATATGGGAGGTGGTGAAACTTTTAATTTTATTACTATTTATCTCTTTTCATGTCCCAGCTATGAGATGAATGATTTTCTTGTGCCAAATATTCTAGCTATGATGAAATATCTTTCCCCTGACCAGAGCCTGAAAAGCCATGACGTAGCCCACTGGTACACAGGAAGAGCACTTCCTTAGCTTACATAATGTCCTGACTTTTATCTCCAATAATGGGGGAGGGGTGAGGTATTGAGTCTACCTGTTCATGGCCTCAGAAAACATAGACAACATACCTTTGGTCTTTATAACCGAGTTACCTCAGATATTTGATACAGTGACAGAAAGCTAACAAATCATGTGTATTAACTTCTACCATGGTCATCTATTACATTTACCTTCTAAATTTCATGGTCACTCTCCTTCCTAATTACCTTCTCCCTCTTACAAAACTGAGGAGATTGGACCAGCAGCTCCACTCTTGCACCTGGAGGCAATTTTATATTTTGGTGGCCTAGATTTTTATAATACTTCTGGCACTGAGGTCTTCAGAGGATAGTCAATGGGCATGAATGAAGTTTCTATTCCCTAATGATCATTCATTAGGCTCTTAGGAAACATACAACCCCATCTGACTGTTCTGACTCTGTGAGACACTGTAATCTATGTGCTCTACAAAGGTACCACGGGCCCCTGTATACAGACAATTACCCTACAGTAGCCATGGCTTCCTCCCAGTTCAGCTTTGCCTGACTCTTACTCACTCACATTAAGTAGTGTATAAGTTTTCCAAGCTAAATTATATACTCCAGGTTTTGTTTGAAAATCCTACTGTGTTGTCCTTAATCTGCTACTCAGGCATAATTGTTTCTCCTTGAACTTCAGAACCTGTGTTTGTGCCTTCTTTAGAAAAAAAAATAGGGGCTAGAAAGACAACTCAGAGGTTAAGAGCACTGACTGACTGCTCTTCCAGAAGACCCAGGTTCAATTCCCAGCACCCACATGGCAGCTCACAACTTTCTGTAACTCCAGTTCCAGGGGACTGGGCACCCATGTCAAAACACCAATGCACATAAAAAATTTTTTTTCAAAAAGAAAAAATGTGTTCTATATATAAAATATAGAATATGAATTTATATTGTATATGACATATAGAAGATATATACATTTAGAACATATATAAAATATTTATCTCCATATGCACCCTCTTCTACCCCACTCTATATTTTCAGAGTCTTACCCATCTTGATGTATGATAACTATTTTCACAGCAGGAGAAGCATTTTTATATAGAACATAGGCCAGTACTTGGCTCACAGAACCAAGCAGATGTAGAAGGAACAGATGAAGAAGGTCAGAGATGCATGCTACCTGAAGACAAGTTTCAGTGAACTTAAACCATTAGGCACACTGCTCAGGCAGTTATAAATACACTGAAATCTCAGACAGCTTTTAGCCCTCCCAAATTATCACTCCAGGAACGGAGATGCAGCTTCTTTCATCAAAGTGTCCCATGGGCAGGACACATGGAAAACACTTGTGTCATTTTGGATGCATTTGTCAAATGAATATTGTTTCATTATCACCAAATCCTATCTTCGGGTTTTTGTTTGTTTAGAGAGTGCCCTTCCTGACTTCCTAATGAGACAGGCAAATACATTACCATAGCTTTGGTAGAAATTATGCTGTAGAGATCAAAAAGGGAAAAGCACAACCATGTAATGGTTCAGATTCAATGACAACATCACTTGCCCATTTAAAGAGTCTTTTTCTGAAACCATAGGCTAAAGTGAAAATACATGTTTTTTAAAAAACAGTACCAAATGGTTCCAAAAGAAACAAATGACACCAAATGAAAAGTGGTGAAAATAGGTGAAATTGGTACATGGTAAATGAAAGCAGAAAATATTCCTAAATTTACATTTTTATATGCTTGATTTTAAAAACACATCATTGAATAACATTAACCTGCCATGTTAATTTTTTATCAAAAGCATATATAAGCATAAACTCAATGCTTTGCTTTTGGTTAACTCTCACTTAGAAAATGAGGCATCTCTTTATTTGGATTGGGACTACAACTTGATATCCTTGAAATGTTAAAGTCATCTTCTCTGTCTCCCAAGAGGGGACAAAAATATTAACTCTTTAAAAGTAGCTTATAAAACCTTATGAAAAGCAAACCATGTTGACCGAACTTGAACATGAGAGTATTCACGGTATATAATGTCTCCCATTGGCTCATGGATTGAGTACTTGGATGCTAGCAGATGAGCTTCTGGGAAAAGATTGCTCTAGAGACTCTGACCAATCAACACATTAGTCAGTCCCTCGATAGACTTATAATACTGCAGAATTATTGGGAAGTGGTGGAAAATAAGAAATGGGGCCTAGAGAGATGAAGAAAAACCTGCTCTGGAAAGGTATTTCTCATCACTTGGCCTTTCCCCTGCCTCCTGACCACCATGAACTGAATCATTTTGCTGTGGCCTGCCCTTCCATAATGATGCTTTCTCTCATCTCGGGTTCAGGTACAGGCAGCCAGCTGACCACAAAATGAAACCTTTGAAACTGTAAGCCAAAATATTATCTCCCTCCCTTTCAGCTAGTTGTGCCAGCACTTAGTGATCGTAATAAAAATCTAACCAATGCACCTGGTCAAGGAAGATGGTAGGAGCTTTCAAAGCCTGTTAGTCACGGGGAGCAGAGAACACTAGAGTGTCATTGTGAAATGACTTGTGCAGAAGCCCAGGTTCGTGACGCTCGTTTAGAAAAGAAAGAAGACAATAAATGTAGACCCCCTTGAAAGGTTGTTCACAGCTTTAATTGGCTATTTTGTAGTTATCATTGCTATCCCACTGGCTCAGGTTCCCAACACATCAAATCTGAACAGATTGGGACTATCCTCGAGCTCACTCCTTCTCACTCCAAATACTCCCCGGATATGGTGCCAGATTAATACCTGAAACACTTTCACAGTATCGGTCCCTTTCTCAAAATAGTCTCTGGCTTCTCCTACCAGCCCAGGCAGTTCAAATTCCTCAGCCTGATGTTCAGGGTCCTCCACCGTTTGGCTCCACTTGACTCCCCTAAGCTTATCTCCTATCAGTTCCTTCTTCAGCTCCACCAGTCTCCTCACAGTCCCCCAAACTATCCTACCTTTGTTCACAGTGCTCCCTCATTTAACATGCATTCCAGCCCTTCTCTACCTATTCAACTTCTACCCATTTCCTAACTCAGCTCGGATTCCACCTCCTCCTTGAAGCTTGGCCAGAGTCTAGCACGCTGAAGAGCGCTTTTGTTTACATCAGTGGCTTCTAGCCTTGAGAGTGAAGCCCTTTTTTCTGACACCAAAGTATTTCAGAACTCAATGATAGCTCCTTGCTAATCTGTTGATGGAGACAATAATTAGTGACAAACCCTCTGTGAAATGGGTGACAAAGCCTTGCATTTGAACAAATGTAGCAGATGTTCACATATGAAAATGTTGGGCATGTGACTTGCTAATGTTCTCACCAAATACACAAACATACGAAGCTTTATACACAAAAACCATTGTCTCACCTCCAGCACTTCCTCTTCTGCTCCTAGGGAACTCTTGAGTCATGGGCTGCAGGTCTTAGTCTCCAAAATTTATTTTGCAATATCATTGTCTTTTAGGGTTTTTTGGCCAAAAGGTTGGAAATTGTATCTCACTCAATCAGACCTTGAGCTAGGGCTAGACCTTAAGGCAGGGGTCAGCTGCTATTCTTCATAGTCCAACTTCTCCGCTCCTTCAGAGTGCTTTGTGCCCAGTGAAAACGAAGACTACGCTTGTTCCCCTTCTGTCCCAGTACTGTATGATGACATTTGCCGGAGTGCAGAAAAGCCGGGAGAGCCAACGGATGAATCACTGTAAACCTACCACTTGGGATCATTCATTTATATTTCCCTGCTGTGTGGTTGTGACTGAGCTAGAAGGCTATTATGCTTTTCTATATCTGTTCTCAAAAAATACAAAAACAAAAAAAAAACCCAAAACAAAAAACAAAAAAGCCTCATTTTTCATTTATCCCCAAATAAGTTGCATATGTAAAAGATTTCTTCTAAACATTTCATCATTCACATCATTAGCATCCATGTTTGTTTATGCCTCTTTCTTCTCTTCAGTAAAATTATCCATATTGAAGGGTACAGGTTTTAAATGTGCCTAACAGATACTAGCCTTTAGAAACCACAGTGGGAGCTAAGTATTTTTAGCTTGTTATAAGAAAAACATGGCACAATGGTTTAAAAAAAGAAAAGGAAAGGAAAGGAAAGAGGACCCATCCTAAGAATTTGGCAAAATAGCAGTTTCCATTTTTGACATAAATAATGCATATGTAGCTTTTAAAATAGAGGAGTGATAATTTATTACGCAGTTTCTATCTATGTGTTAAGTACCTCTTGTGTGGCCCATAAGTACTGAACATTTTGGAAGCAAGGAGCGGCTCCTTTACAAGCTCAAAGGGCATGTATTTTACTTGTTTCTTTCAAAGATGTGAAATTTATAGCCTAAAGATGTTTAGCAACAGCTGAGATCACACAGCTAGTTTCTCACTGCCACAATTAATTCCTCTTTTATAATCTGATGAAGAGTCAAATATTCCCCAAGTAGAGTTTTTGCATCTTGGACCATTCCTCTATATAGACTGAGATAACTGGAGAGTGGCATTTAACAGACTAGTCTACCAATACCAGGGCACCAAGGAGAAGTGTATCAGTATATGTTGCAAATTAGCAGATGGTAAAAATCAACCAGTGTTTGAAGATTGGAAGCAGATGAGCTGGCTCAGACTCAGAACCTCAATCATATCAATATGGAAAAATGGTTTATTTGCCCAAAATGCAATCAACTCACCAAATGATTAGTACCCCTTTCCTGTCTTTTACTGAGCCCCAGGAGCACCCACATAGTCACCGCACCCACACTCAGTATTAACTAAGTGCTATTATTGAATTCATCAAGGACTCCTTGAGTACTTGCAAAAGCTGTTCAATGGCATCAAGAGTCCAGAGTAGGGGCAAATATGCTTGCCCCTATGGAGGGAGAGACTGCCATATCAGCTCCATTTGACATGATTCCTTAAGAACACAACATTCATCATTATTTCATAGTAGATACTATGTCTTCAGCATGTAGCAGATGCTGGTAATTGTTCTCAGTGCATTGGATAGGCTAATTGTTCTATCAGCAAGAATAAATCACTAATCCTTATAGTGCAATGAAGGCTTGAAGGCAACAAAACTAGCCAATGGACAGCAGCACTGCCTGTAAGTCAGACTGTCTTCAATCTACTGACCCATCCTGGAGGCACTCTCTGTAGGTACAGTTATCATCTTGATTGCACAGGCCTGAATCAAAGGCCAGAAGGTATTGTACTAGATTGCTGGAGACTGACTGAGCCCAGCTTCCAGTGGAGGCAGCCTGGCCTCAAGGCTCCTCTAACCTGCTCTGCTGCCTCTGAAAACTGACCTTTGATACATGGAACATAAATAGCTGAACTGAGACGCTGAGGCCCAGAGGGTCTGACTGTAAATGGCATGCTCTCACATCATATCACAGCACTTTCCTTCAGTTTTAGTTGCTCTTGTCCTACTGACCTCCCAAGGCAAATCTGAGATTGGTGTTGAGTCAATACTACATGAATAAGTACCATGGCTTCAAGGGAATTACCATCACTACTTCTCCTCCAGAGTCCTTTCTTACCACCCACACTACTTAAGTGCATGGCTTAAAACACAGACCTAATCACAACACTTCTGTTTACCTGCCCAAGTTCTGAGCCTGGTACCCACTCAGCCTATCACTTTGGTCTCATCTCTCCATACTCTCTGTTCTATACTCAACACACACAAACACACAGAGACTCATGCACAGTTGCACACATAGCATGCTCTTCATGCTGACCGAAGTGTGGATGTATTAGTTCTTCTTTAGTCATTCCCTATCTTAAAAATTTTGCCTCCATTTTTGAGGGGCATATTTTAAAGATGCTAATACCAACAGCCTTATCATTACATCACTCAGTTTTGTCATACTATGTAGAAATTGTTTCATCACTGCCAAAATTCAAAGTCCAATAGTACTTGTGACATAGTAAGTTCTTATGGGTCAAGTGCAGGTTGGCTACTGAAGTTCAAATCAACAGCTACCAGGGATGCTCAGGTGGCTGTTCATAGGAGGGAGAGCACATGACCACTTTGTGAACTGTCTGTGAAGAGTACTCTCCAAAGCACTGAGAATGAAGCTTTAAATAATTCCTTGGATAGTTAATGTGTTATACGTAATATGAATGGCTGCCCTGCTCCTGTAATGAATATGAATGGCTGCCCTGCTCCTGTCATGCCTCATTTACATGATTTACTTAGTAACAAGGGCATTCATTCAACAAATACCTGTTGCCAAAGCTGCCAGATGCCAAGGACAGTGAACAAGTCTGTCCTGCCTTCTAGGAGTCCAGGGGCTCCACTGGGCAAAAGAGGAATATATGTGGATATTATAACCTTTTCATCTTGGCCATAATCTTAGATAAGGCAATACAAAAATTCTTCAGGCAAGTAAAGAATTTCAGCAAGAATGAGGTTTTCCATCTAGTAACTGGAGCAGTGCAGTGGGAAAGCCCATGTTTTAGAAAACAGGAATGTAAGGTCTGAGGTAATTACAGCATGTTTATGCCTCTCTTCTCTAACACAGTCCATGTGCCATATGAGAGCAGATCGGTCACATAACTGCTTTAAAACCAGGTACAAAAACCTCATCTTCAAAATTATTTGGAGGATGAAATGACTAAATATGTGGCAGGTATCATAATGGTCTCATAGTGTTAAAAAGTCAGACAATTTAGTTCATAATTTTTCCTCTCAAAATCTCCCTTATTATTGATAGGTACAATGGTAAGATTCGTAAACAGTTCAAATTTTATCTCATTTTACAGGAAAAAATGTTTCTGATGTCTATTGTAGAGAGTACTTACTTAAACATCCCTCCTCCATGGAATACTGGATAAGCGCACCACTTTTTTTTTTGGTGCACACGTGTGAGTGTGTGTGACTGTGTGTGTGTGTGTGTGTGTGTGTGTGTGTGTGTGTGTGTGTGTGTGTGTGTCTGGACACACACATGTGTGTAATGGATAGTGGAGGCATGAAAGAAAACTAAAAAAAACCCTGCAAATCCAGCAAATAGCCACAAACATAATCATACTAAGTTTTTGCTTATAAGCATTTGAGGTCCTAAACTAGGTTTTCCGAGCTTAGAGTCTCTCTTCATAAAGAGCTGTTCCCACCAAGGCATCCTTGGACATTATAAGAAATCAGGAATTACTTAAAACAGGTATGGCTTTGCCTAAAAGTTCACCTGTGTTTCTTCAAGGAAACATAGTTTTCTCTCAGAAGACAAGATGTTTGGGGGCAGATGCACTTTTGCTCATACAGGAAAAACCAGAATAGAGATGTCACAGAGCTCTGACTCTCTACTAGCAGCTGAAGAACTGAACACAGTCTGAATATATATATAATCTAAATCTACTCACTAACTATAAGCAGCCTAGGTACCTGGAAACCCCGGGCCTACTCCCGGTAACAGTCAACCGAATCCCTGTTTTACTAGAATAGAACTGGCTTATTAACAGGTGACAGGTTAAAACAGACTGTCCCCCAACTGGTTCACACATGCCACCCAATTAGTTCTCTGAACTAAACCGTTTTGTCTCTTCCAACCACATGTAACTTGTGGCTTTCCTCTGGCATCCTTGACAAATATATCCACATCTGATTCTCAAAGCCAAAAGACACGGGACCATCCACTTCACTATCCACTGAGAAAATATTTCCTGAAGTAGAAGATAATTGCTCTGAGCAGTAGCAAACAATGTTTTTTGAATTTCACAAACGTGCATATAATAATGGCTATTGTAATGAAAAGCAGGGGCGGTTTCCCATCGCCTTTTCATCTCCAAGAGGCTTAAAGCAAGCAGAGGCTGGCTGACAGAATTGTAATTAAGTTGAAAGCTTTGAAAACTAGTTAGAGACCATTACCCAGAGTGAAGCAATTGGAGCAACATGCTCGGCATGTGTAGACACAGAAGAACTCTCCCACAATCACACACGAGATGGCAGATACCACCATCCTGGGTAGTCATCCTTATCATGAAGTCCATCTTCTATCACAGCTCTCTGCCCTCAACTTTGTGCAGTCTGCTGTTCACTACTGAATGACATCCTCCATGCTGAAGGTGCTAGCATGTTTAAGGGCTCCGACATCTCGGAGGAAGGCATTGAGAAAGACATTAGTAAATGAGAAAGGTCATATATTCTCTTCAGAGAAAAATGCAGTGATGCAAAGCCTGGGCACTGGATTCTGCCAGCAGTTCTTCAAATGCCAGTACAGATTCCAGTGATACCCATTACAAGTTATGTGCCTTGAAACTTGGTGCTTAACTTTTTACAGCTTTCTTTGTAGAACAGGAATCATACCATAGAAGTGACTATTATTTACATATGGCCTTGCAGTTAATATTAATAGATACAGTAAGTTCTTGCTTAGTAAGTTCCAAATATGCCACAAGGTTTGCATTACATACTCATGGCAAGCCTAACGTGAGATTTGTTGCTATGGGGAAACTGAGTCATGGTAGCTCATCTGTCACAATTCCTAGAGCTGACACACTATGCCGCTGGGATCCAAACCCACACTCTTAGCCATCCTCCTGGACAGCTCCAGGAGTTTCCTGAGGATTTAATAAAATAAAATGTGGCGAACAGTCAGTGCAATGACCAACAGAGTGTTCTTAAACAGTTATTTTGATTATTAACAGACATGTGAGAATTATTTCCATGTATATAACACATAGCAAATATTAAATTCTAACTCATTATTTTATTCCTTTATAGCTTTTGCTTTAAAAGAATTTCTAAGAAGCCAATGTTGTGGCCATCAATAAACTCCAAAAATGTTTTGAGGAATGCCTTTCCTCATGGTGTCCCTTAAGCTCACAGAAACTGAATTAAGTGTAGAATGTAAGCAAGGGTGAAATTAGATTAACATGTTTCTATTGACATCAGAACATGCAAGCAGAATTACCCAAATATTGTCTGTGAAGGGCAGCTTCAAACCCGAACGAAACACATTCACTTGAGTTAGAAGGCTTCCAGTAAACAAGATTGCTTAAAAATATTCTCACCAGCCAGAACTACATTTTACTGACATACACAGAGAAGAAAACTAATTCCAATAATTTGCTAGTGCTCAAAGCTTTGTAGAAATGACAGAACTGCTTTAACATAGATTCTGGTTATATAGATGTGGATAATTGAATTAACCTACCACCCTGAAATATGCAAAACATAATTGAATACATTTGAAATGCAGGCAGTTCAGCCACCTAATTCACGATCACAATCTAGGAAATCTGATACACCAATTTGAAATTACTATTCGAATTCCTGTAGGGATTCCTGAGATGTATGGTAGTGAGAATCCCAGGCTCATCTGCTGTCACATCATTTAAGCACATGTGTCTGGGTCAGTGGAAGCTTCCTGTCCGGGGATCTGAACGTACAGTGCAATGGAGAAAACTGGGAATTGCAGGTCTGAGCCTCACCCAGCCCTCTTTTTTTTCTTCCTTCCTCAGCCCCATACAACCAAAAATTGGCAGTATAGAACTCATCCATCTCAAGTTCTTGTGAATTTAAGACAATCAGAAAAAACAAAGATGGGGGAAAATCCCTGCTTTGCAAACAAGGCCCTCGTTAGGTGTGTAAATAAAAATCCTTCTGTTGCTCTGGCTCTGAGGCCAGCAGGAAAGTAGTTTGCTAGGACTTCTCACATCGTGGGTACAACACAAGGCTTTCACCACACAAGCCTGAGCACATGCCCACACCAGAAAGCCTCCCTTTATTTCTCACCAGGTACTTTGATATTCAGCTAACTTTACCCGAAAGCTTATCTCTTCAAAATTATGTTCTAACATAACACCAGACAAGCCATGTAAATTCAGTCACAGCCAACTGCAAACTGCTTGGAAGTTTTGCTGATCGTTTAATTAATTTCAGTGGAGCTGGGACTACTTTCACTTGGACTGCTACACTTAAACATCTATTGCGCGTGCGTGTGTGTGTGTGTGTGTGTGTGTGTGTGTGTGTGTGTGTTGGTGTGTGTGTGTGTGTGTGTGTGTGTGTGTGTGTGTGTGTGTGTGTGTGTGTGTGTGTGTACATATGGAGAGAACTGAGTATTTGCTATAGAGTGAAGGGAGGTGATATTTTAATGTCTTTGATAGGAAATTTCTATTCTGTTGTACCTTAGAAGACTACTCAAAAGATGAGGGGAGAATGTTCAGGATCGTGCAGAGGTAGTGCTTTTCAACATTCACTAGAGTCTCCTGAATGAACCTGTTCAACACTAACTGAAATATTCACTGACTCTGTTGGAAATTCATCTCTCCCAGTAACGCTTTCCCATTGCCTGTCAAGTCTTCACTGGTCACTAATGGACTACGTTTACCTGATGTGTTCTGCATTTCAAAGACTTCTAAACTGGGTAACACCAGCAGTAACTTGCAACAAGAACCAGAGATGTTGGCACTACAAAAATACAAAGAGCTAAACGTTTTCCAACATGCAATATTCGATTACTATAACCCAAGAACACTGTGTTTAGAAAAGTAAAAAGCACAGTCTCTTGAGGCTGGAGCTTGGTGTGTTTCTGTCTTTATCCCTGAGATGAACCATGAAGGCAGGCACTAGTCTATGAGTGTATAACCTACAAGCATGGAATCTTAGACTAATTTGGCAGCAGACTTCAGAAGAAACTTAATAGCCTCTGCCTCTCCATTAGATTTTTTTCTTGTTTGTTCTCAAGATGAAGCTATGGGTTTTTTTATAGAGAAGATTTTCTGTTTTCTTAGCCTCAGTGATATGGACAAGTGATGGCAGGAAGTTTAATAACTGGCTATGAGTGAGAGAAGACAACCCAATTCAGCCCAAATCCCAATTCAGCCCAAATCCCAATTCAGCCAAAGCCAACTGTAAACTGTATGGAAGTTTTGCTGGGCAAAACTTAAAATTAATTTAAATTGAGCTGAGACTATTTTCAATTGGCTGCTGGGAAGTCACTTAAACATCTATCATGGTTTGTGTGTGAGTGTGTGTGTGTGTGTGTGTGTGTGTGTGTGTGTGTTGTGGTGTGTGTGTGTACAGAGAACTGAAGTATCTGCTATAGAATGAAGAAAAGTGATGATTTTAGTGGCTAGTTTTAATGAATTTCTTTTTTTTCCTTCCCAGTCCTCTAATTCATTAATAAACACTTCAGGTTTCAAACTAAATCATATCTCAAAGAAAAAATGGGAAAATCTACAATGACATATCCCAGGGAAGCTTGCCAGACGTTAATACATTTGCTAATTTTCAGCCCAATTCCTGTGGTGGTAGCCGAGAGAAATGAAACAAGAACATGATGGAACAGAAAAGGAGCATGATAAATTGATTCACAAAGAATAATCTAGAACTTTTTGATACATCTGGATCTAAAGTCATATAACACAGATCATGAGGAAAACTTGCGTCTATAATTTGAAGCTTTGGGCTAAAAAATGCTCTAAATTTTTCAGTAAACTGACAAAAATACTCCTTTAGTGCTCTGAATAATGTCTAGCGAGCCCCTCTAGCTCGGCTTCTGATCCTCTTGTGTCCCACCACAGCCTTTGTAAGCACACTGAGCAAACCTGAAAAGAGGACTCAGTGGATACTTAGGTCCTCCTTTGAAAGTGAACATCGAAAGTTCATTTCCAAGACCTAAAACCATCAAGAGTTTTGGTGTTTTTACCATGGAGAAAGGATCTCCTGTAGTCCACACTGGCCTCGAACTCACTTCCTTGGCTGAAGATCTGTTTGAACTTGTGATTGATCCTCCTGTCTCCAACTTCCTTGTGCTGGAGCTGTAGTGCATCACCAGAGTCTGTACAATTAACTTTTTTTTTTTTTTTTTTTAAGGATAAGAAATTACTTCTAAGAATCAGGGGTAGTTTTTTGTTTTTTTGTTTTGTTTTGTTTTGTTTGGTGGAGCTGAGGATCAAACCCAGGGCCTTGTGCTTGCTAGGCAAGCGCTCTACCACTGAGCTAAATCCCCAACCCTGAGAATCAGGGGTAGTGATGCATGCCTTTACTTCTAGTATGCAGGAGGCAAAGAAGCAGGATGATCTTTGAGTTCAAGGCCAGCCTGATCAACATAGTGACTTTCAGAACAGCTAGAGCTACATAGTGAAACCCTGTCTCAGAAAACCAAAGAAGAAAAAATAAATAAAGGAAGAAAGGAGGAAGGGAGGGAGAAAGAAAGAGAGAAAGAAAGAAAGGAAGGAAGGAAGGCAGGAAGGCAGGAAGGAAGGAAGGAAGGAAGGAAGGAAGGAAGGAAGGAAGGAAGAAAGAAAGAAAGAAAGGAAACTACTTTCTAAGTGTCTCACAGACTGAATGTTTCAAGCAATTATCAAAATTATCTAGAATATTTAATTATTTTAAGCTAATTTTAATTGAATAAAATATTATAAAATATATATACAATATATTCTTGACTATGGATGAGATATAGATATTTAGAAATATGTTGATGCTCCACATTTTCTTTAAAATCAAATCACATTTCATTCACACAAAACCATCCAAGGAATCACCTCACACATATAGGCACTCTGCTTAAACAGTAGGTGGTTCTTACTTATAAGAGGTGGCATGTCAGTAACCCGCTGAAAAGATGAAAACATCTTACTCCTATTTCACTATATCATATACAAAATGTTACTATTTTATAATTTTTTCTTATATTAATAAATTTTATTAATTAAAATTGTTTAACAGACTCGGTCTTCCTTGTCTAAGTGGCTTTCTTTTTGAGCTTGACAATGACGGGTTTGTATGGATAGCCTCTCACTGACTGCCCAGCACCCTGACAATCCACTGGGCCCAGCTGAGGAGGATCCTGTGGTGAGCTGTATGACTGTCGCAAGACCTTGTCTGTGCTAACAGGCTCCCACCTTAAGACAGAGCCTAGCCAGAGACGAGACAGGACTGATCTCTTGCTGTTACTGTTCATGCTGTATACACTCTCTATTTAAACATTAAAATGGCTTTTGTGTAAATTTCAGTTTGATTAATGATTGACATGAATAGAAGTTTCCAGTGGAAAGCTGCTTTCTCCAGAGATTAACTGTGTTGTTAAATCAGCCCAAAGTTTCTCCTTCTGACAATAGCCACCCTCCATAAACAGTACACAGGAATATATTTACTTGTAAAGGGAGCTACAGAACAGTTGTACATTAAAATCATTACTATTGGTAGAAACATCAAGACACCTTATGTCCAAAATAATGGATTGTGCTTTATCCATTTATATGAATTTTATAGCTTTACAAGTTTTAAAAGACTTTCCCAGATATGTACTCAAACACTACACCAAAATGATAAAAAAAATGTACATAACTCAATTATGCTTATGTTTTTTTAAAATCTGAGATAAAAGTTCATTATGATTGAGGAATTGAGAGAAAAGGGTTTGTCTATGAATGGAATGCGAGCATGGATAATCCATTGAACTTTTAATAATATTTATTTCATGGATCCATCAATACCCTATGGCTTAGTAACCTGTAAATAAGCAACAATATCAGTGAAGATTTTTTTCCATATAATTCGGTCAAAATAAATGTAATGCAACATGTAATATATCCTTCCATACATCTGAGTTATAAAAATATGCATAGCACCTAAGTGGCTGTGCATAACAGTAATGTGTACATATAACCTTCTGTGTTTAAAATTGAAATATACATGGATTGAAGTAGATATTTCTATTTACATACAATTTACATAAACTTTCATATGTACTAATTATATTAAAATAATTATGATGCTATGTTTAAAGTATACTACTCATTCTTCAAGAAAGTGAACAAATGTTATGCAAACTTGCCAAACAGACTTGCATACTTTATCGGTATTAAGTTTTAGGCTCTTCTTGTTTATACTATAAAGGCCAAAGCCACAGGAATACTAGACACAAAACTGCTTTGCTGGTCTGAAGTAATCCAGTTCGATGTTGACATTTTTCAAAATTTGGTGGTATTTGCCAACAAAATGGAAAATAAAATTAAATAATTCCAAATTTTTAGTAGTCATACAGAAAAATGATATAAAATAATACTGTGATGGGGACATACAGATCAACACAAAGAAAAATATTCCAAGTTAAAAGCACTTTATGTATACACGTGTATATATTTCAATACGTATGTGTATATATGTTTTAAAATAAAACCAGTCTATGGAATGTGACAATCCAGGAATTTGCAACTCCCAATTAATGGGAAACACAGATGAAGTCAAATTACTTAGAAACAGAAGGAACAGTTTGGTGACTCTAAGGGCAGAGATCAGGAGCAGTGAAAAGGCACACACTGTCGAAGAAACAAGGGCAGAGCAAGACAGACACTCACCTTCTGTGCCATTGGGAGTCATGGGAGTGCTATTTATATGAGAGCTATCGAGTTTGGGACCACTGGGGGATTCGCTACTACCACTCAGTCGGTTATGCGGGCTGGTTAGATCCTGCATTTCCATAGACCTAAAGACAAGAAGCTTTGCGTTTGACAGATGTACCAAATTCATAACACCACTATTTAATGTGCTAACGACTTGACACCTTCTTTGAAACACACGTGCACAAAAGTGCCATTGTATCTCTTTTCTTAGACTGGAAATAGTTCACCTTGCATCCAACTTCAGTCCTCTCAGCACATGTACTACTAAAAGGCATCACTCATCCTATGTAGCCAAAGTGTCACATACAGTTTTTAAACCCTTTCCCCTTCTTGTATAATTGAATTCACAAACTACTGTCAGACAAGGACATCTATTTTAACATTCAGGAGAAAACACGCAGTCATTTTTACATTAAAACAATCCCCAGAGCATTATTTCCCTACAAGAAAAGGCAAATACATGAACACGTGTAACAGAAATAAATCACCATTCTGTGCAATCTGTTTCATCTAATAAATTAGCACTGGATCCTCCCTTTATAATTTAACACCTGATTGTTATTTAATGGGTTCCAAACCAAATAAAGCACTTGAAGCCTGCAGCCCGGTGACAGGGAGTGAGATTGTCCTGGTGCATGTGTTTACTCTGGCATATGACTTCATTGTCCCTCTGTTTCTCTTGAAACAAATGCAGCATTAAAACATCATGATGTCGGCCCACTTGTTTGCTTTGTGGATTACATACACCATAGCCAATTGAAAAAGGATAAGACCAGCACACAGAGGGTCTGTGGGACCATGAGCCTTCAGAGCGCCTCAGCTGTCACTTAGGGGGGAAAGAAAATTGTATGCCATGCTGTAATTTTGCATTTTCACCATATAAAAAGCAGTTCAATGCCTCCCAGATGGCCTTAAGTTCCCCAGTTACTTCGGCTGTAGAAGGCACAACTCAGAGACAAGTTCAGAACCAGACCCTTCTGATGTTTACCACTCTTATTTATGAACAGGGGCCTATTTACAGTCACTAATTAGATGCTCAGATACAGCTTCATTTACTGGTAGCACAAGTTGGAAAGCCTAATGCGCATCCACTATATTTTAAAAATTACATACTTTTTCTAAAAAATGAATACTTCAGGGGGAGTAATGTCACATATATGTAATGCTGCTCTTTGCTCCTCACCCTACCTGGGGTCATTTTCATTTATAGGCTACACGGAAATTGAGTGTGGGTTATCAGTTGTAGAATAGCTTCCCATGAGCCATTTCACTTCTCAAGTCTCTGAATTCAAACAAGAACTGATTTCAAATCCACTTATCCCTACTTGTCATTCCACATACAGTTTTCCTAACAACAGGCAGCAATCACCACAAACCAAGTCTTGCATGCCTTTCCCACACAATTATTTTTTTTACAAGTGCACTCATGTACACATGTGCGTACACACACACACACACACACACACACACACTCAAACTGTTAAGTCATTTCCAACTGAGGCTGTTGCTATTAATAGAAATAATTAAGAAATCCTAGACAAAAATAGATCCGGGTCACAGAGAGGTAAGCGACAAAAAGGTTGACTATCAACGAAATCCTTACCTGCAGCGTGAGGAAGGAGCAGCATCGGAACCGGTGTGAGATGTTTGCACCTGTGGCCGGGGGTACACAAGCAGAAGTGGTTGTTAAGTGTGCTTCAGTGTCAGCTCTTAATTACATAGAGCACATGGCTGAGCCCCACAACGCTCACTTTTAACCGAAAGAGAAAAAGGAGGCCGGGGCAGCCGGGAAAGACATAGTGTCTTTAAGTGGAGGGCTCAACTGTTGTTTCTTCCTGCAGGTCTGTCCTCCTCCTCCTCCTCCCCTTGTCAGGAGGGGAAGGCAGGCAGTCAAATGACAGGCTAGTGATTCATCACTGGCCTATGACAGCTGCAAATGGGATTACCCCTCCCCCAATCAACATGCAAAGCAGTCTCGCCCCAGAGCTTGGAAAAGGTGCTTGGGAAGAAGAAGGAAAAAAAAAAAAAGCTATTAACAAATGAGTCTGTTTAACAGCAGCAGTAGTTGAGGCAATAATCCTCCAGCATCCTCAGATCTTTCATCTTCTGTTCTAGCCAGCTGAACTAGAGCACCCGCCCACTCCCCTAGCCTCCTGACCACTTCCTATCCTCATCGGGATGGTTTTCTCCCAGTTCCTATTTGTCATTTAACAGTCAATGAAACAGCTTCAGGCAATGCTGTTCAGCTCAAGGCACAAGGCAAAGGCAGGTTTTCATACCCAAAGTCCCAGAACTGAGCACTGTACTTATTTAAACTATGCCAAATTAAAACCCAATGAGTATTTATGCAGCTACGCTGGACGACAAGAAAGAAAGTGTGTGTGTGTGTGTGTGTGTGTGTGTGTGTGTGTGTGTGGTGTCCCCTTTTTTAGACCGAAGTACAATGCATATTTGAGTACTCTAATTCACCAGCCCAGCCAGCCTGCATGTTCGGTTGGTTTCCAAATAAATTTGAATTGGGGAACTTCACTGCCCAGTGTCACTAACTTGGAGTTGTACTATTCATTGCCCTTCAGAAGCAGTTTGAAGGGCCTGCAGGTAATGAGGTTCAGGTGAGCCCAGCTGCTGCCAGTTCCCAAGATCCCACCAACCAACGTTTGGGCAGGCAGGCAGGCAGGCAGGAGCACTCTGCCTGACTTTCCACATGGCACAGAATTCCAGATCTTCGCTATGCATTTTCATTCAACCTGAACTGACATCAATTAGGGCCGCAGCAGAAAGATGGGAAGTGAGACGTCTCAAATGACGTTAAAGTTATCCACCTAAACATCTTCTGTTGAGTCCTGCTAGTTTTTAATTATGATTTATGAAATTAAGAAACACGACCTTCCTAGCGAGAATAAAGCATCATGACGGTCTAAACGTCTTGGGATAATGTTACATGGAACTTCTAGGTATGCATTATGTTTTTACATGCAGAACAAAAACCAAGTTTTAAGACATTTGAGTAACTGAAGTTACTAACTTTAATGCCCGCAGATGTCCATTATTTGATAACAGGTTTCTGCAGTTTTGTTTTGTTTTTTAATTAATGTTCTCACACAAGATTGAATGATTTCCTTTAGAAACTGCAGCAATATATTTCAAGGATAAAATGCCCTTACTTTTTTACACACCTGGAATAAATTATAGGTGAGAACGGACTTCATCTTAAGAACTCTCTTGGCTTAATTACGTAAGAGTAGGTTAAAGCATACTTACTGTGCAATGCTAAAATATATCCCCATTGCAAAATCAGCTAGAAAGTACAATCTCAGAAACAGAATTTTTATTTCATTGTATTCTTTGAAAGCTTCGTTGTTGTTATATTTGAAGTTTAAAACCCATCGCTTCTCAGTCTTTTGTTTTGTTTTGTTTTTTAACCAAACTTGGCAATAATAATAATAATAATAATAATAATAATGAACCTACAAATAAGAATTATTCTAACACAGTTCCTTATTGAAAAAAAAAAGCCACTTAACCACATATTTCTTTTCTGCTGGCAGCCTAGTTTCTACTGTACTTTCAGAGAGCAGGTTTTGAAAGTCCGTCCCCACGATCTTCCTTTCATTAAGTGTACTTCAGATATATTCTTTTGTGTCTCGAGGATTATTTAAACCATGTGTTGTGTGTTACTGTATTTAAAAATGACTCTTTAATCAAAATAACTTTAAAACAACTAATCCTCACTTAGGCTGGTCAGCTGAACCCACATCGTGGTCCAGGAAAAATAAATCTACTCTCAAGAATGCAAATGCACCCAACAATTAGACACAGATGTGAGTGAAATTAGTTACAGTTTACAAAATGCTACACTTCACATGCTTTTAGTTTTTATGTGCAGTGCAAGATTACAGTGCAGTCAGGAGACATCCTTGCTCCCTCAATGGCTTATCTAAAAAGGACACCTATTTCTGATGGCTGGCAATTTCCTCTCATGTTTGACAATGCCTATGAAAGTTTTTTGCATTTAAAGCTTGAAAACCACAATGTGTTTCAAAAATAATTAGTGAAGGCTATTTTCATTCAAAAGAAAGGGGAGTTCACGGTTTCTAAAAAAGTACTGCTAGCCACCAGTATGCTTACTTATTTGCTTTATCTGTAAAGTTCCTGTAATTCTTGTCATCTTCTAATCTGCTATTTTTTTAAATTCCAATACTCTCAGGAGTACAACTGTAGTACCCATTGTATTATGAATGATCATCTCATCATACAAGAAGGTCATTCATTTTAATGCTTAAAAAACCAACTCTTCATAGACCGTGCACGATTGTAGCATATTGCCAGAGTTGTGAAAAGAAAAAGAAAAAAGATAACAGAGTTCCTTGGAATTTAAATTCAAGACTCCTCCACTAGTAACTATGACTTCTGATTAGTTAATGAGGTCTTTTAACTTTGCCTTTTTTCTAATTAAATTTATAATTCTTCACAGATGTAACTTTTGTTGATGTTCAATTTGTCTCCCTCATTTTGTTAAACCTCACATAGTACTTCGTCAATCCATTGAATAGCCACATTAAATCTGTTAATACCATGCTCTTCAACCCCAGAAATTATTTCCAGAAGGCAAACGTGCTCTGAGAGATCATCAAAGAAGACTTAAGGTACACATTTTATCACATTTTCCCTACCACAGAGCTCAGGATACAGAGCAAAATTCATGACTTTTGCACTGTTTATTATACTTTGCTAAATTACCAATCAAAAGCATCTGACAGAAGATCATGTATGAAGCCAGAAAGTTAATAATGTCCTGTGAAAAGTAAACTGTAAATGGAAAGGGATTCTAAATCTGAGCAGCACAGAGCAAATAAAATCTAGGTACTTGTCTAAATTATGGGTTTTCCACAGGCTTTTTTGCTTGCTAGAAGCAATTTTTATAAAATGACTATAATTTAAAACTTTTTTTCTTTTCAAACTGAAAAGAAATTTTCAAAGTGAAAGTGCTGAACTTCTATCTAAGTAGAGCTGGCAGGCAAGCTGGTTTTGTCTGACACAGATCAACCTGTGTGCTCCCCAATTTGAAAGACAATGGTAATTTTCTAATCAGAAAGCATTTTATAGAGACGGGGAAAGTGCCTTCACCGTAGTCTGCTTCTTAAACAGAAGTCTTGCTACATTTCTCCTCCATCCACATTTCCAGCTCTCGGTGTTGCAACGCAAACCTCGCCTTAAAAACAAAAACCTCACCCTGAAGTGGGAAAGAGCTTCCAGGGAGTAGATGTTTGTCAAATGTTAACACTGCATTTCCTTATCAAAGCTTCCATAAACTTAATGCTCAAATGCTACTGATGATTATCTTAATGTAATACCCTATATTGCTTTTTGCATTATCTCCTTTAAGGAAAATGAGAAAACATAATCCTTCTGAAACCAAAAACAAACAAGTATTTAAAACACATCATTCTATCTTCAGCTTTAAAGAGAAAGGACTGTTTTCAAAATTAGCATTTATTGACAATGTTGACTGAAATATTTCTGGTTATCGGATAAAAGAGATTTTGTGCCTGCTGCAAGGGTCTCTTTTCTTCCCATTGTATTCTTAGGAAATACATTTTCACACTCCGATGGAAATTTTCCTTTTCAAAAATCATTTATCATGCCTGTGAAACTCACAGAGCGGTTGACTTCATTTGGCACTTTAAAGCTGAACGGTGGCTCAATTAGACTTCTCTGTCTGTCACCACAAAGAGTTTTCAAAGGCTGGAAATCCACGGCTGCTTGCTTACTTACTAAACACTTTGGGCCTTAGGAGAACTCAAGCATCGAGAAAGTCAAATATCAAATGTTTGATCATATAAAGGCATGACTATTCATGTATGCGTATCCCCAAACCCTAAACAGTGAGGAGAAAGACTCACAGGAGCAAGAAACAAAACCTTCTCCGAAGACACATTAGAAAAGCAGCTGCAAACCTCCACAACCACACCATGGCTCCCAACTGCCACTGACCATCTTAAGAAATGAAACTTTAAAACACTTGTCTAAACTCAATGACAGTTCAGAACGTATTGAATTCTTGCAAATTCTGTGCTTCAATGTTCCAAACTCCTCAAAGAAGTATAAGCCTGTGACTCATTAGCAATTCAGATACTGATTTTGAAGGGTGATCCTTTACACAGCTATCCAAAAGTTTCAAAATCTGAAGTTTTAACACCCAAGTGCACTCAAATCACATAAAGGGCCAGAGAGGAAGGAATCCATGAAGGAGGGGTGGCCGTGCAAAGGTTTATTGCATTACATACTGAAGATGAGCCTGTTTAATATAGTGTTTGGTAAATTTGTTATGGAACAAAAAAAGGCTTCTTTCTTGAAAACATGGTTGTTAGTCTGTTGTTCATCTTCTGTGCTTCCCATCAGGAATGTATACTCATTTATCAACCTAGTGGTTGTAATATACGCCATTATGTATACTTCAAGTATCTATACATCTGTGTACGGATACAACACTCTGCTCAACATCACACAATAATATTCTGAGGCTAGTGCAGCAAATGAGAAAAGACATGAAATAATCTCCCTTCGAGAACCTTATCCAGCATTCTACTTATTTATAAAGATCGTAACAAAAGTAGTTAATTTGTAATGATCCTTTAATGATCCTAATGGCTCAGATCATTTGGAGGGTAAGGATTTCACTTTTATGACTGAACCCCGTGGCTACTGAAGTCCCAGGAACAAACTGTCATCATTTTCCCCAAGCCATAATGCTTTTTCTTTGGAAACAAATCAAAACATCAATAAAAGCGCTCCTGTTATCTAGGGCTTTGCCCACCGGACAGCTGTTCTTGGTCACCACAATTTTTCAAACACCCAGCTTGTACTTACAGCGCTCACATCTGCTGCCTCCACCGGCTTAGTGTGCTCCTTGAGTTTCTGTGTTAGCAGACCTCCATTCCTGACATAGTTTGGCTGCTGGGCAGGAACGCGGGAACCCGGCGCTCTCAGCAGCTCTGCGGCGCGGCTGGCAGCGAAGCGCGGAGGCCGGGGATTGCCCGGCTCTGGGGGACGGCACCCGGGCGCTGCTGCAGTCTCGGGCTGCCGAGCGACTGAGCGCGATCGCCTTCCCCAGGAAGGACCCAGCCACCGCGCACAGCTACAGGAAGGTTTCCAGTCGGAAGTGGCCCTGCACACTCGCTACCTCGCCGCAAGCTTGGAGCCATCAGCACGCAGCGGTCTGTTTGGGAACGGCTTTGCGCCCCAGCGAACGGCAGCGGCAGATAGCATCTGAGACGCCTAGACAAAGAAACGGCACAATCTCATCCCCCCGATTTGTTTGCGCAGCCTTGTAGGTCTGCCCACGAAGCCTCGGGGCTTTTTGTTTTGTTTTGTTTTTGCAACGCAAACCACAGCTATTCTCTTGTCCTAACCTTATTGGTTTAAATGCAACAATTGAGAGGAGCAGAGCTTGGACTGACTCAACCTTGCTGCTTAAAAAAAAATATTATGTAAATGACGCGCCCCATGCTATCTGAATAAACAGCTGTGGGGGAAGAACTTGTGGGAACCGCTGTCAACACACACACACACACACACACACACACACACACACACACACACACACACACAATCACACACATCCTCCAGCGCCAGTAGCTCCCAATTAAGATCTTTGGGGAGTAGTTTCACGTTATCTTTTACACTTTTCCAATACTTTTTGTTGTTGTTGTTGTTGTTGTTTTTGAGGTCCCGAAACTTAGGGAACCGGATACTTTTCACACTTCTTCCTAATGTACCTACCTACTAACAGGTCTGGAGAAAATAAAAGGAAAAAAAAAAAAAAAACTGTTTCCATGAAGCAGAGAGAGAATGGAGAATGGGCAAACGTGTTAGCTATTAGCAGCTTAACAACGAAAGCCTGACTGACGATTCTGTGAGGATTGTTAGCAGGGCAAAAGGCTTCAGTTCTTTGGATAGGACCCAGATAATATTTCACCATTAACATTTTTCAATGAGTCTTGAGGAGAGATTCATCTAGTCTGGAACTGGCTTTGCAACTTTTCCTTAAAAGAAAAAAAAAAAATTCTAACCTTAACCAATTCAGAATCTATGAGTGATAAAGCTGTTACACTTACCTAGGAGTTGAGCATCAGTTAAGAAACCACGTTTTAGGCACAAGATCACTCCATTTCCTAGTCAGGGCCTCAGCCGTTATGCTGACTTGGAATCTGGAAAAAATGCACTCCCTTGTATGGGCTAATACCTTGTGGGTCCTATACCACAGTTTAAGTGCAAATGCATCCAAACTAGTATTCACTCTGAAATAAAGTCTTTGTACTCATTTTTAAAAAGCATTTTGTCATTACCAATATCACTGTTCTATTTGCTTTTTTATTATTTTTTTAAACTGTACCCCTTCTTTTAAGCTCTAACCTTGGTACAAAAATTATTAAAAATCACAGTAACTTCACATCAACTATAGATAGGGTCTTACCTTAGCTCTGCTAATTTGTAAATGAAAGCACCATTCTGATGACGCAAACCAAACCCAACTAAAGGCTTCTAAGGACCAAAATTCCATACAGGCGTACTCTCTTCTCCTCCGAGAAAGGATGTCAGTCTAAATTGCTTGCAAAGGAGCACTTTGTCAAGCCTAAGAGACAGCTTAAAGTGCTAACTCACCTAGGATTTCATCTTGTGTAGTACCAGCCAGGAATCATGGGCTAGGCATCTACCATATTTGGGAAGCCAGGTCAGAAAACAGTTGATTGCTATTGGATCTGTTCATATATGCGGCACCTACAGCGCTCCACTCTCGCAGACCAGGAATATCAGTTATTCAAAATACCAAAGTACACGTGGAACCAAAACTGTCTGTGATGGAGTTTTCTATCATAGTTAGGTAAAATCTAAAGCTACATTAATTCTGTTTATGACATCAGACACCCAGACAGTGACTTCTTCTGCACTCAGATTTATTACTAGGCTTCTGAAAACATAAAATTTAACCTCTGGTTAAAATTTTACGTTCAAGCTACTGCATTCATGCTTCCCATAGTTTAAAAATTATTTTACACAGGCATGGTTAAAGTGCTGTACATCTGATCCATTAAGGATTATATTGGGGAATTTAGAATATGCAAACTACATGAAGTCAGAACAGCAGAAATATTGTGCCAGCTTTATATACAAGTCACTTGCCTATGTTACAGTCAAATTTATCATATTACATGCACTTTTATATTGGAATTCAATAATTTTATTTAAATAACCAAACAAGATGTCTTCAAAGAACTGATGCGTGTAATTATGAATAAAATTAGGAAAGCTATGATGAATTTAATGTGACCACAAGTGGATATAATATAGCTTATACCTCATAATTACGTGACACACAGCATAGACACTGGTTAAAAGAAATAGCCATGTGCATATTTGCCACTTTTAAATAGTTTCCTCTTTCTAAAGCAAAACTAGATGTATTGAAGACAATCACATGTTTACCTATAAATTTTGTCTGGTTACTAACGATACTCTAAATATATAGTAACTACTCTATATACAGCTTGAATCCAAAATAAGTTATTCTATGTTAAATAATCAAAAGGTAATGTTATGAAATTTTCATCAACTATAATTATATAACTTGATCACATACCACAAAGAACTAAACTGTTTCCTAAGTCAGCCATACACATTAAGAAAACTGAAGAAAGCTGGCTGAAATGGTCAGCCTGAATGAGATGTTTGAACACCCTAACAGAGATGCAAAGATCTTTCAGACCAAACAGGTTTTATCTGCCAGGGAAGCTCTTGACTGGATATGCTCCCAGTTAGACAGGAGAAGTCTATCATTTACATAAATGTTTCCAGTACTTTCAGATTAAGAGAGAATTTTAAATAAAGATGTGCTTATAAAAATCAACAAATGTCCTTAGACAAGGTCAAATGCAAGAGAGTCCTTGGAATAATACAAAGGAAACTATTTCTCGACCTACAGGAGTAAACAGCTGATTCAATCCATCCACATGAGAAATGCTGAGAAAGTAAAGGCCAAGACATACTAAGTGACTCTCTTTTCTATTCCAGGAATGACAGCAAAGTGCTTGAAGGGCTGTGAAGTTTCCAGGAAAAGATGTGTTTTCCTTCTCTTCTTGTTTGCCTTGAATGCATAAATATCCATGCCAGTCAGTGCTAGCCCTGTTACTAATTCCTCTGCACCTACAATTCTTAAGAGCCCTTTGTTTCTCAAGAATCATGTCAGTGACTTTCACAGTATAATTAGCACTTTTCTCCCAAATCAGAGTCCCTTGTCATTATCCTCTCATGTGATTAAAATCAACAATATCTGAGAATGTTTCACCGTTCAAACTGTTGGGAGTAAGGATGGGAAAGAAAATGTTCAAACAGATCATACTTCAAATCCTCCTGCTTCCTGCTATGTGTCTTTTTCTTCTGCTCTACACCATAGCTCTACAGTGGTAGCTTGTTTGTGGCCCCCTTTCGGGTGGAAACAGAACAGTTAAAGTGGTGATGCTTGCTGTTCTATGGACTGGTCCCTTCCATGACATGTGCTTTCCCCACTGGGATGAACTGTACAATGAGGGTCCTGCTCCCAAGTACCCTTCAGTTGAAATACAACCAAGAAAAACATCCTCTATTTATTTTAAGAATGATATTAAATCCACCAAGCAAAATGTCTACCAACATTTGCTAAATGCTTTCCATTCAGACTCCAACATGAATAGCTTTTAACAGTGAATTTAAGAAGGCAATTACTAACTATTAACTGTACCATGGAAAATTATTTTCATAAATATTATAGTCTTCATACCAATACAATATGAAAATAGAACCCATTTCCTGACCTCATAATAAGTACATTGGTTTTTACATATGAATCATAACTATTTATTTATTTAGAGAGGAAAACTTGTTATCTTATGTCGTGATGATGGCCTATAGGATGTTTTTTTTTTTAAATTATTATTCTTAGTACGAACTTTGGATAGCACTTCTTGGTATTGATAAAGAAAGCACGGGCTGTGGCAATTATTATTATTTTTTCTTCAGAAAAGAGTAGGGGTGTTATAGGCACTTTAAGAAAAATATGACACAATAGATTTTCTCTTCCAAAATCAACTGATTTTCCAAAATGGCAAACAGAGTTAGTTTTTCTTCCTTCTGTCAAAAATATGTAAATAATTGTTCTTGGAAGCACATGTTTAATCTCAGCAACAAGCTCTTTTGCCTTTCCACACTGTAGAATGGATCTCTGTTGACATGAAGCAACCCGGGGGCCGGAGGGTGTCTCCTCCTCAACATTTTTTTCTCCATCTAAGCCATGGGCAAAACCAATCTTGTCAGCACCTCCCATAACATGTAAGAGGATCTGCAAATTTTGCTTTGGGTTTTCTAGGTTTCACTACAGCTGAGTTCTCAGTTTTGTAATTCTTCAGTTAACAATGAGCAGCTCACAGAAGGAGGAAGGGGCAGCCTGGGAACCAAGCACTGACTGTGCGCCAGGCTCTGGACTGGGAAACTCATGTCTGCCTGAATCCTGGTTTTTAATAAGATGGGTGTTTTTCTCCTCATACTATTTGTTCGGGAATTTGCCTCATTTTTGTAGCTGATCAAAGTCACCTCTAAACAGTAGATGGAGCACTGAGACATTCATTGCTGGCTTCTGGCTGTGTCATCACACTGGAACAAGGTAAAATGCAATAAACTTAATAGATCCAGAAAGATGTGTGTGATATTAAAATTGTGTGTGTGTGTGTGTGTGTGTGTGTGTGTGTGTGTGTGTGTGTATGATTTCAGCTATGCACACATGGCTAGATAGTAGTCATACATATCATACAACATCACTCTATAGCATCTATAGATTATTTATTCATAAAGACATATTGTAAATTAGCTCACTGGTTCAAACACACAAATACATTAAATGGTCAATGGGGGAAAACATGAGGACCCCATAAACTTGAAATCAGCCGATCAGGAAGCATGGGTGTGTTGACATCATTTATTAAAAGAGGTGAACTATTCTCCTCAAGTTGGGATTATAGATATCCTCAAAACTTTTCTGAACAGTAAAGGAGGAGCCCTGCAGACCCCTGTGAGGGGCTTGCTTTACCACTGTGGGTCCCTCCCCCTTTCCCACCTTAATTTCAGTTATCCGGCGAGGGGTACTTTGTCTCTAATGGCTACTCCATGGTAAACACTTGATTTGTTCACTGTGGAAATAATTACACTCAACTGGACTCCCGGCTTTCCAAGGCCTATGAAGGTTAGTTTTAAGTCTTCAAAATCAAGAAACTCTTATTATTTTATAAAGAAGCTGCCAGGTATGGGAAAAAATAACCCATAGGCCTGCCTTCACACACACACACACACACACACACACACACACACACACACACACACACCAGCCCCCAGTTTCCCAAATCCGAGGAAAATGAAGGGCAACCTCTGAAGCTTTTTCAGACAGAAGGTCACAATTCAAAGGCCTGGTAACTCAATCCAGTGCAGCAATCACACAGCTATTGGAAACACAGCCAGAAGCACCACGAGTCTAGCAATTTTTTTTTTTATTAAGTAATGTCCATAGGTATACAACCTGGAGGTTTCTCTCAACTGTAAAGTCTAGCTGCATTCATACTGGCAGGGATCAAATTGCCTTGGGGTCTTGAATTTTATTTTAGCATGCTGGGACAGAAGGGGGAAGGCGGACGTGACATTACTGCCTAAGTGAAACAATAGCTGGCATTGGCTCTAATGAGGAGAGTACCCCTCCAGAGCTAATGTAGAAATAAGGTGAACCATTTTCAGTCTTTACATCCCCACAACAAACAAAAAGGCTTATTTTTGGTGGTTTCATAGTTGAAGTATTCTACTGATTATTTAAATTTGTGGTTCAGGTTGCTTCTTTGGGGGATTTTTAATTTTTTTGTGGAAGGATATCAGTAGCCTGGTTTACCTGAATTTCAGAGATTAAACAAGATGGAGTACCTAGAATCTTTTGAGTTGGGGATTTGAAAATGTCGAAGATTCTTAAAAGTAAGGCTCTGGTAGACAGGGAATTAGCACTGGTGGCTTGTTTTTTTTTAATCAATACAAGGAAAAACAAATAGTTTACCAAGGGGTCAGAGTGCCAGTGGAAGAACCCTCTAGTGCCTGATCCTCATTGACAGGCCCTGCTGAAAGATCCACACAACCCCCATTAGGCCGGCCCCCTGGGAATGCCCTTCACTTTCCTTCTGGTCCTTGCAGGAGAGGATGGTCTGCCCTGCCAGCCAGGAGGCGGGAGGGGGCCAAGGAGGAGGTGAGGGGGGAAGGGAGGGGGCCAAGGAGGAGGTGAGGGGGGAAGGGAGGGGGCCAAGGAGGAGGTGAGGGGGGAAGGGAGGGGGCCAAGGAGGAGGTGAGGGGGGAAGGGAGGGGGCCAAGGAGGAGGTGAGGGGGGAAGGGAGGGGCCAAGGAGGAGGTAAGTGGGGGAAGGACAAACACAAGACAGACCCAGAAAGGGGGAATTTATGGCCATGATCAAAAGTGCCCAAATACCCAAGCTGTTAGGTTAGAAAGCCTAGGGAAAGATAATGTACATAGATATGTGGGTTTTACATTTTACAATGAAAAATATCACTGTTGTCTTCATCTTGTTTGTGAGGAATTATATCTGATAAATCTAAAAATGAAAACAAATATAGATGACTTCATTCCCCAGAAATAAATGCATTTATAATTAATTAACGAAGACTCTTAAAGAGGAGGAACTTCAAATCATTCCCCCGTCAGCCTCTAGTACTGACTGTTGCTTTGACTGTTGTTCATAACTCTAGGGCAATGTATTCTCGGGGAGACATAGTGCACATTCGTGCATCTCGGAAGCAGCATGCAGGAGCTCTGGCTCCCACCCCTAGCTTTTCATGACTACCACTATTTCAAGCTCTTTTCCTACACTGTCTAAAATTACTAACTCATACCTGTGTTCAAGGGTCCTTACTCCAGTAAAACAAATACCCTAAAGACTGAAGTGAGTTTCAGTTTTGACTATAGGGTGGGTTTTCTCTTTGCCCTTTGTTAGCGATCACCTATTACAATCCATAATCTTTAACCCAGCTAAGTATAGGCTTGATGAGTGCAAGGTTAGATCCCATCCCCTACCAAAACAGCATGAGAATGAAGGCCTAGAGAGGACATGGTGAGTTTTCAGGATTGATCCCCCAATAGGTGCTCAATAAATGCTACTTAACAGGTGTAATAAGTACACAATGCTTCTCAGTGGAACATAATCCTAGTTTGGAAAGGTGAAAATCTTGTCTCTAAATGGCTGGTACTTCTATCCACCACCACCCTCCCACACACTGTGTTATACTTTTCCCTTATGGAAACTCGAGAGCTGGATTGGCCTGGCCATTATCACCACTTATGCTCATATTCAAAACCAGAATTTAAACACTTCTAAGGAACAAAATGACTTATTTGAACTGCATTAGGAATTTGTGATCCAAACAATAAGGAATGGATGACCAAGAAAATTAAGAAACTGCATCAGACCCAAAGTTGTTGCACTTGGTATATTATTTCAGTGAGACTGGAAAACGAAATAAAAACAAGAGATTTCAGTTCATTTTTTAAAAAGCCATCAAATATTGTGTGCTAATTCTAACCATCACTGCCTTCCTAAAGCCCTCTCGATTCCTAGTATCAGTTTATTTTCCTTTTAAGTTCCTAATGAAAACAATCCACAAGAATTAACGTAAAAATGTAATGAGAGCATGGAGAGATAGCTGAGTGATTAAAAGTGCTTGCTATTACTGCAGGGGACCAAGGTTCAGTTCCCAGAACACATATCAGGCAGCTCACCACTATTGTAACTCCAGTTGCAGGCAAACTGATAACCTCTGGCATGCATGTGGTACACATGCATACACTTAGGCACACGTGTATACATATAAAATAAATAATTAAAAAAATAGATACACAACAGAATGAAGATAGAGTTAAGAATACAATTTCTTATTGTCTGAAACTCTTAATTGTAGAACTATCTACAATGATGTCATTGTCAAAATTTGCAATTTCTTCTATTTTCTTTTTTTAAATACTATATCTTTGTTATTTTTATTATATGTGTATTGGTATTTTGCCATGGGTGTCAGGTGCCCTGGAACTGGAATTACAGACAGTTGTGGGCTGCCATGTGGGTGCTAGGAATTGAATCTTGGTCCTCTGGAAGAGCAGTCAGTGGTCTTAAAAACTGAGCCATCTTTCCAGCCCAGCCCCCATTTGTGGTTCCTTCGGCATCCTGAAATCTTACCAATCAAGTCAGCTGGTCTGCCAAGTAGGACTCAACTTATTATCTATCTAGTATTGCTAGGTATTGGGGGCACTAGAGGACGCAGTAAGCACAGAAGGCAGAAAGAATCCTTTCATTAAGAAAATTATCTCAGGCTGGCTCAGATGGCTCAGAGGTTGAGAGCACTGGCTGCTCTTCCAGAGGACCTGAGTTCAATTCCCAGCAACTGCATGGTAGCTCACAACCATCTGTAATGAGATCTGCAGACATATATGCAGACAGAACACTATACATAATAAATAAACAAATCTTAAAAAAAAAAAGAAAGAAAGAAAAGAAAATTATCTCATGTCCACACAGAAGAGTATAAAGAAATGGACAAGTATCAGACTCAACGGAAGTATTTAGATTTTCTTTTTATAGAAACAAAGCAAATACCAGTAAAGAGATTTTTTTTTAAGCATGCATTTTAAGGACATCGAAGGCAAGTTATATGAAAAGAGTAGCAAATTTTAGAAGTGAGGAAAAGAATTAGACCATTGGTAACTGACTTAACAGAGTCAAGAAAGCTGGATCTAAAGTTAATAATGGGGGTAGGGGACAGGAAAGCAATTCAATACATAACAAACCTACTTCATCCTAACTTACACATCGCACATGGAGCTGGTGGTACTGAGAACTTCTGTAAGTAAAAACAAAGTTTATAAATGTGGATTGTCTACAAATCAGTGTAAGAGGCAGTTAGATGCACACACACACACACACACACACACACACACACACGCGCGCGCGCACACACACACACACACACACACACACACACACACACACACGTAGGATGAACAGTCTATGAACTGCAAGGGAGGCCATAGGGAATGTTGAGTGTTCCATGCCCACAGCAGGTAAAAGCCATTGATACATCAAGTGCTATGATACCCACTTCTTTTAGGCTTAACCTCCCCATCAAGGCTCACAGAACTGTCAGCTCCATCTAGATTACTAAGACAAGAGCTTGGACAAACCTTCACTAAGGGTTCTGACTAGTCCAAAGGGAAATATCTGAGACTCTTAGATCTGGAGGCATTTCCTGTAAGGGACTTCATCAGATCACCCAAAGTAAAAACTATGGTCCTTATGAATTAACTTTAATATAAGCCTACAATTAAACACAAGTAGGAGTTTAAAGAAAGACTCTACTAAGACATACAAAAACCAAATAAATAGAAACAGAGAGAAGACCGGGGCAAATATTGAGAAAATCAAAATAACTCCCATTATCATTCTTAAGAGAACTAAGAGAAAACACCACAGTCATGAGACTAGAAGAAAGCAACAACAGTGTTCCCAACACACATACACACACACACACACACACACACACACACACACACACACACAACACAAAATAAAATAAATAAGTAAATAAGTAAGTAAGTAAATAAATAAATAAATAATAAATAAAAAAGAAGACTATCCAAAGAGCTGGGCGTGGCATGGTGGTAAAACACTGATCTAGTATGTGCAAGACCCTAGCTTCCATCCCTGTCACTCAGGAAGAAAAGAAGAAAGATGAGAAGAAAGGGAAGAGGAGAAGAAAGGGAAGAGGAGAAGAAAGGGAAGAGGAGAAGAAAGGGAAGAGGAGAAGAAAGGGAAGAGGAGAAGAAAGGGAAGAGGAGAAGAAAGGGAAGAGGAGAAGAAAGGGAAGAGGAGAAGAAAGGGAAGAGGAGAAGAAAGGGAAGAGGAGAAGAAAGGGCTGTGGGAAGGAGAAGGTGGAGGAGTGGGAAAGGGAAGAGGAGCTAGAAGAAGAAAACCTGGAAAAGATCCATGAGAAATAAAAAGTAAGGTAACAGAAATGTTGAAATCAATAAAGTTGGCAAAATAAACTGAGGCAGTCTCCCATGAACGCAAGAAGAGGTAAGAATTACATGAAGCAGGATAATGAAATGCTGTATACTTCTGGTGGTCCAACATCCAAATAAATGGAACTTTAGGAAGAATGGAGAGAAACAAAGCACACAATTCATCCACACTTCTAAAATGTTTCCTAGAACATGGTTTTAGAGTGGAGGAGCTCCATGAGTACCAGGAAAAGCCGGCAAGGACAGACACGCACCAGCAACTGGTATTGAAAATGTTCAGAACACCAGGGGAAAACAAATTGAGCTCACAGCATCCTGGAGGGAAAATGCAGACCATGGCTGAAATGCAGACTACAGCCAGATTTCCTGCTTCTTGTTTTTGTTTTCTGGTTTTTCGAGACAGGGTTTCTCTGTGTAGCTTTGCGCCTTTCCTGGAACTCACTTGGTAGCCCAGGCTGGCCTCAAACTCACAGAGATCCGCCTGCCTCTGCCTCCTGAGTGCTGAGATTAAAGGCGTGCACCACCAACTCCCGGCTCATAACCAGATTTCTTAACTGCAACATGTAGTTCCAGAAATTTAAAGAGACCAATGACCTCAGATTCCTTAAGAAAATAAAATCCTGTCTAGAATTTTATAATCTACCAAACTTAGGGAAACTAATCATTTAACATAAAGCCATTTTCAGATGTGTACATCAAAAATAACCATTACCCTCATATCTTTTCCTTGGGAAGCCAATAGAAGAAGAGAACTTCATGAGAATTAGAAATCAAATGACAGAGTCATCTAAATTGGAGAGAAGTGAAGCCTGAATCCTCATGGGTTGGAACTGGACCCTTACCTGATCATATCCATGAAAATCAACCCAAAATAGATGAAAGGCCTAACTAATATTATATGCCTATTATATATCACAAAACTCCTAGAAGAAAACTGTGATGGGAAGTTCCTGACATTGGTCTGAACACGGTAGTTCTGTATAGGACACCCAGAGGAGAGGCAGAGGCAGAAATCTAGTGGGACCACAATAAACCAACAATTGATACAGAGGAGATGATAAGACAAAATGCCAGCCTGTGCTTTGGAAAAAAAAAATGTTCACAAATGATGTATCAGATACGGGCTAATATCCAAAGCTTGAAAGAAACTCAAATAATTAAACAAACCAAATAACCCAATTAAGAAATGGGCAAAGGATTTGAGGAGGCTTTTATTTTAAAGAATGCATAAAAATGGCCAACTAGTACTTGAAAACGATGTTTAGCATTAGGGAAATGCCGATCAGAATCACAGTGAGGGAGCTGGGGAGATAGTTCATTGGGCAAGAGTGATTGCTATGCAAGCTTGAAGACCTGAGTCCAAATCCCCAGCTCCTAGATAAAAAGCTGGGTGTGGCTATGCAATTCTATAAGCTCATTGCTATGTGGGGTGGAGACAGGAAGATCACTGGGGTTTGCTGGCCACTAGCCTAGCTCCTGGTTCAGTGAGAGACCCTAGAGTGACCGAGTAGAACACCTAATGGCCTCTATGGCCTCATTGCACATGTATCCATGGATAAACATATGCAGACAACACACACGTGTGTGCACACACACTCTCACACACAAACACACAATGAGGTATCATTTCACTTTTGGTTGAATGCCTATTAAAGAATCAAGAGAAGCAGTGTCAGCCAGAGTGTGGACAAAAGGAAAGATCCATTGGCCACTGTTGATTGACTATTAATTGAAACAGGTGTTTTGGAAAACAGTACAGAAGTTCCTTAGAATCTAAGAGTGAAACTATAATTTTAAGTTTTTGAGGGGTCTCTCTTTGCTGATTTTTCATTATGGTTGTATTCATTTTAGAAATATTTATTTACTTTATTTCATGTGTAAGAGTATTTTTACTGCCGGGCGGTGGTGGCGCACGCCTTTAATCCCAGCACTTGGGAGGCAGAGGCAGGCGGATCTCTGTGAGTTCGAGGCCAGCCTGGGCTACCAAGTGAGTTCCAGGAAAGGCGCAAAGCTACACAGAGAAACCCTGTCTCGGGGAAAAAAAAAAAAAAAAAGAGTATTTTTATTTCATGTATTTATACATACCACATGTGTGCCTGGTGCCTATGGCTATCAGAAGAGGGCATTAGATACCCTGGAACTGGAGGTACAGGTGGTTGGAAGACACAACATGGGTACTGGGAACCAAGCCTGGGTGGTCGGCAAGAGCAGTAAGTACTGCTAAGCCCTGAGCCATTTCTCCAGCTCCTTGTTAGATTTCCACCAACAAAGTGTACAGGTTTCTCCTCATCAATACCCGATTAGCATGTTATTTTTTTTTATATTTAGTGTTTGTAGATATTTAATATTTTATCTTTGAGATACAATAAATGTCTATTTCATTATGCATGCACTGTACATATGGGTAAAAACATACGGAATAGAATATTTTTCAGCTTTAAGAGATCCTGCTATTTGTGATCATGTAAATGGACCAAGAGGAAAATATAAGCTAAGTAAACTAGACACAGAAAGGAAAATATTGCATGAAACAGTGGAAGAGTGGTTTCCGCAATTTGCAATGGAAGGGCATGGAAGACATGAGTTAGAGGTCATAAACCTGCAAGGAATAGGGTGAACAAGTCTAGAGACTTAATGGACTATGCATGGACGACAGTTATATAATAAAAATGTGCTAAGGGTGTAGACACTAAATACACTTGACACAAAAAGTAATTATGAAAAGTGGTAAATAAGTTACTTGATTGACAATATTAATATATGTATTCATCAAAACATCATACTCTATACCTTAAATAAACACTATTTTAGACAAAAATCAGAACAGTACATACTGCTGTAAGAGCTTCTACACAGATGGAGCCATTTAAATGTCAAGAATTGATCTAGAAAAAGCTATCAAATACCCATGTTGGAAAATGACAGGCTGGTAGTGCTGGTGTGCACATGTGTTAGGGAGGAAACAAAACAAAGGACAGACACACCATCTTCTGTAACAAGTTGACAGATCACACTTAAACATGGAAAGTCAACAAAGGACAGAGAGGAGCTGCAAATGGTTTTCTCTAGGAAGGAGAGGAAACACGAAGCAAAGTAGGAGACTTTTCCCTATCAAAACTATTATAGAATTATCTGGAAATTGAAACTATATGAAATTAAATTTGAATAAGGTAAAAATAAAAATAGTGTATTTTAAAATATGTTTGAAGGTATTGGTTATTGATAGATAAGTAAAAGTAAAATTTTCATACAATTTGATGTACATGAGGAGAGTGGTGGATGCCATTTGAGATAGTCAAGAATACTCTCTAATGAGATGCCAGTGTGTGGAGAATGGAAAGGTGATATAAAACAGAGCAGGCAGGACGTGCTTTATAGGTAATAAACAGTGAGATCCAAGGGAACATGTTTAGTAAGTATGAGGGAAGAAAGAAATATGGATGATATTGAGGAGAATGGAAGGAACAGAGCTAAGGCTGAGTGTGGCACATGGGGCAATGCAGGATAGGTAGAGGCATGGTTTTATTTTTGATGTAATACACTGGTACCAGAGGTCTCTTTGGTTTGTTTTATTTTGTTTTTGAGCAGAAAAAGATAGTCTGCTTTATGCATAAGAAAGCACAATCTGGCTGAACTTTGGAGGATAAACCAGGTAGTTCAGACCAAAAGCAGGAGGGCAAAGTGGGGACTATTGCAGTAGTCAAGGTGAGAAGTGGTGGGAAGCTAGTCTATGGTTTTTACCTGGGAACTGATGATATGTGGTCATGTTCAGTGCATGTTTTAGAACCAATGAGACTTGTAGATGGGATGAGTCTGGATAGATGATGGAAACTAAGGCTGATTCCCGACTTTCCACCTAAACTGCAAATGTCACAGATTTTGCCTTCATCTCCATTCATTTCTTTTATCTGCTTTCTAGCTCATGCAGTGACATGACATAAACCCAAAGTGGTGAACAATCCACATGTAGAAAACTGAAAGTTAACAGAAACCATCTTTTTGGAATTACCTCATCCAGCTAAGGCATCCTGTCTACTCACGTGCACTGTGCACTCACCTCTCTGTGCCATCCCTCTGTTTGTCCGTACTCAGCAGCCTGAAATAAATGTCATTACCAAATCTTTTTTTAATCAACCCTTTATTTACCATTCACTTATTTATCACAGTAAACTGGTGGCACCCAATGAACGTGTCCCCCAATATTGAGTGTGGTGAGTGAGATGTTAGCAAGGGCGTCTCATAGAGACTTGAATTGGACACTGAGGGTAATCCCCTGGGATTTTTGACTCTGGATTTAGCTACCAGAAAAAGAGCCTATATTAATCATCATCTTTAAAGGAACAGAGCTGATAGAATGAGCACACGTATTAAAAGGGGATTTATAGACAGGCTTACACAATATGTTCTGAGTAGTCCAACAACGGCTATCCGCTACTGGAAAGCTAACAAATCAGTGGTTGTTCAGTCCATGTGGCTGGGATGTCTCAGCAGGCCCAATAGGATGTTGAAGGCCTGGAAGACTCTTGGAGAGCTTCTGGCCTATGTTGGAAGGCTGAAGAAGCTGGTTCTAATGTTGGCAAAGGAATGTTGTAACAACAGGCAAGGTGAACTTGCCAGCGAAACTGGGGGCAAGCAAACAGAAAGGCAAATCATCCTTCATGCATGTCCTTTTATCTGGACTTCCATGTCCTTTTATCTGTCACTATAAGATGTCTTCCACATGCAGGATGGGTTGTCCCACTTCGCATAATCTAATAAAAAAAATTCCTCCTGGGAATGCCCTTTATCTTGCTTTCTTAGTTGGTTCCAGATCCACTCAACTTGACAATCAAGACTATCACAGATCCCGAACTAGCCATGTGGTAGAAGACTCTGCCTACCAATCAGTCCACTAGAAGACCAGATCTGAGAAGCAAATCCAATTACCATTTGACAGAAATTGGGACAGATACCAAAGGGTAAACAAGCAACTCTTCTCATTTGAGCCAATCCACAGATGTATAAGCAAATAAAATGGTGGCCTGTTTGCAGTATTGAACTTCTGAGAATGCCAGGCTCACAGAAGTTACCAGTGTGTCCCTGGGCACAGGATAGACCTGCTGCTCTCCTTATCTGTTGTTTTATTGCAGCATTTCTCAAGGTAAAATGTGCATAGTGTTACACTGTCCATTTTAAGTGTGTACTTCAGTAACATACTAAGTACATTTATGGGACAATCACAACCATCCATTTCCAGAGTTTTTCATATTCCCAAACCAAAACTCTACACCTATACTGATCAATCTCTTTCTCCTGCTTTTTTCCTCCTTCCAGCCCTTAGCATTCTTCTTTCTCTTTCCATGAGTTTGGCCCCTTTGAATACCTCCTGAAAGTGAGGTCATGTGATATTTGTCCTCTGATGTCATAATTTTGCCATCTTAATTTTAATTACATCTAAGTTGCTCTTAACTCTTTGGACTATTCTCACCAGGAAATCCTTCCTGGAAGTTCCCTTTAATTCATTCTGTTTCATTTTGATGCTTTTCTACATTAGTCTTTTATGATGGCTGGTCTTCCTCTGCTGACTCCATCTTTTTTTTAAGTCCCAGGCATTCTTAGCCATTGTCTCCTACATAACCTCATTCCACACCTGTCACAGTTACTGTGCATGAGATAACCATAGCACTGTCTATCACACAACAGAGCTATATCCTGTGGAAACACTCCCTGGCATCCTCACATCCACCCCCATCATATTTCTATATAAGACTAGGCTGAGAGGCTAGGCTGGAGAGGATGAAAAAAGTGATAGGTGTTTTCTTTCCTTCCTTCCTTCCTTCCTTCCTTCCTCCCTCCCTCCCTCCCTCCCTCCCTTCTTCCTTCCTTCCTTCCTTCCTTCCTTCCTACCATCCTTCCTTCCTTCCTACCATCCTTCCTTCCTTCCTTCCTTCCTTCCTTCCTTCCTATCTTTCTTTCTTTTTTTAAAGGTTTATTTGTTATGCATAAGTGTTCTACCTGCAGGCCAGAAGAGGGCACCAGATCTCATTACAGAAGGTTGTGAACCACCATGTGGTTGCTGGGAATTGAACTCAGAACCTCTGGAAGAGAAGCAAGTGCTCTTAACCTCTCAGCCATCTCTCCAGCCCATTAGGTGGTTTTCTAAGACACACAGAGAGCAATGAGGGTACAGCTTGGTGGTAGAGCACATATCTAGAATGTGGAAAGCCGGAGGGCCAACTCGCAGTACTTCAAAATTAAAGACAGGGAGGAAATTTGAAATGCCTTTCAGTTTGTAACAATAGTTGCTAAAAAGAGAAATTTGGGCATGTGGTTAAGAATGGAAGAATTAGGTCAGCAGAGTAGCACACACCTTTAATCCCAGCACTTGAGAGTCAGAGACAGGAAGATCTCTTGGAGTTTGAGGCCAGCATAGTATCTATATCTATATCTATATCTATATCTATATCTATATCTATATCTATATCTATATCTATATCTATATCTATATATAGTGAGCTCCAGGACAGCCAGGACCACACAAAGAGACCTTAAAAGGACTTCTCTAAATAGATCCCCATCCTAAATTAGGGGTTCAAATTTGAATCTCTCTAAACTATGGAACTAGATCCCATGTATCAACCCAAACAGGTAGTAACCAAGAGTGAACTAACAACCTTGCTTCATATTAATCACTGATCATACTTAACCTCCAAAAAATAAAGATATAAGGCTTAAAATGTATACATGGGTTATATCCACAATAAAATATAAAATATAAAGAAATGAATAAGAGCCATGTGTGGTGGCACACATCTTTAATCCCAGCATGGGGTGGCAGAGACAGCAGCTCAATCTCTGTGAGTTCAATGTCAGCATGGGTCTCTACAGGGCATTCCAGTAGGGGTACATAGAGAGACCATGTCTCAAACAAGCAAACAGAAATGAATGGAAGAAATAAGGGGACAAATGAGAAAAAAGGAGATTTTGTTATCAATAATGAGGTCTGAGGACAGATAAGGCAGTATGTTTTTATAATCATTTAATTCCTTCATGTGTCTTTTGTCAACATTTTAGTATATTGGGAAGTTTACTGCTTCCTTTTGGCATGAACTTGTTTATTATGATTGGAATTGTATAAGTATAATTCAATGTGGAAAGAATATTGAATCCCTTAAATTCAGGAGTATACTAATCAAGTAAGTAAAATTTTATTATTTTGTGAAAATAGCCACATTTTAAAGTAAAATACACTCCATAAATTGACTTTAAAACTTTGGTGTTAACAACTATTTACCAAAACACAGGTGAATGTGGGAATTTCTCAGTCTGCTAGTCTTCTTCAGGGTGTGAAAGACTCTCTCTGGTATGGTCAAGAGAAGACACCTGAAAATCTCTGGGTCTCCACTGGGAGCATAAAAATGCAAAGAAATCTGGTGATGCTGAGGCCTCCTGTGAGAACAAAAACATCATAAACTGGTCACTTGAACCTGGAGGCTGCTGTTGGGACCAGCAGGATGCTGATACAAGGGGAGCCACACCTGTGCCGGCTTCCACAGATGACTCACCATGGTCAATCAGGAGAATGGCATTTTTATTGGGTCAAAGAAAACATCTAGTACTTCAAAATCACCCCAGATACAAGGGTGGCCCAAGAACAGGATGAGTGCATCTGAACCTCTGGGAATAACCTCTGTTATCCTGAGGAGAAAGATGAAGGAAGGTCTAGAAAATCCAGAAATGTTAGAATTTCAACCCAAAGAGGACCATTACACTGAAGACATGTTTCCTTGAAATAGGCATTAACATCCAGAAATGTTAGAATTTCAACCCAAAGAGTACCATTACACTGAAGACATGTTTCCTTGAAATAGGCATTAACAAGTAGTTTTGTTGTTAGTTTTTGTTTGGCTACTGCCTTCTTAGAAATAGGATATGATAAATTGTGAAAACTAGAATTAGCTTTAGTTTCACATCCAAGTTGTGTACAATAAGTATAAGCCATTCTTTAACAAACATCTTATCTTCTGAGCCTCAACTGTGACCTTCTGAGATCACACCCACCTTACAGAATGTCAAGTTCATCCTATCTCTCACTTCAGATTTCTTCATAGAGTTGAGGGTGAGCTTCAGACCCCAGCATATTGAAATGACCCTAGATGACCCAGCATATGCCACCTTTACCAGACTCTAGTCCTGCAATGTGCAGCCATTCTCCAAACCCAGCCAATGACTCAGTGTCTTTGTATTGTCTCTGCACTCAGAACTTCTGGGTTCTACTGTCTTTGAGATTCTGGCATTCCCTTAGTAACCTCACACTTTGACTCCTTCTTCATGCCACCTGTCCTTTACTTGTGTCACAGTTAATTCATATTTTTGACCCTATCTGCTTCTGTTTTTCTGTCCCAGTTAAGGGTGTAATCCCCCCAACCCAAACTATAATCATACAACTTTTCCTTGATTCTTCCTTTGCTTATCCAGAGCCAAAGCCAGGTGTAGCTGATGTCATCAGTCAGTTTCCTGAGCTCCGTGTCACCCTGTCTTGACTACTTCCTTTACCCTACCAGTTTGTCACTGTATTCAGTAGGGTTTCAGTTGTTGTGATGAAACATCATGACCAAGGCAATTTATATAATTAAAAAAAATCATTAAATTGGGTTATGGTTTTATGGGTTAGAGCCCATGACGGTGGGACAACGGCATGATGGCAGGAACAGCAGAGAGCTCACATCTTGACCCACAACAATGAGAGAGAAAGAGTGGGCACTGGGAATGGTGTGAGTCTTTTGAAACCCCAAAGTCGCTCCCAGTCACACCTAATCTTACGGTTCCACCAACTGGGACCAAGTATTCAAGCACAGGAACCATAGGGACCTTCCATTCAAGCTCCCACAGTCCCCACACCCCAGCATTAAAGTCCACACTGTGGGAAACCTAGACTTCCCACACTGCAATGCAGGCCACCTCTGGCCAGGATTCAAACCCTTCAATGTCACCATCAAAGACAAGAGAGTCCATATCCATGCAACAGCCAACAGGCTGTCCACAGCCTGGATCCCGTCAGCTGCCCCTATGGCCTCGGGATCACCAGTTTGACTTTCTGCAGGAGCTGCTCTAGACTGCCTGCAGCAGCTTGAATGTGTGTGCCTCTCAGGGGGCCTTCACTTGTGCTGTCTCTGTCACTTGAACCATCCTGTAAACCTTCAGATAGACACCCTAGTAACAGAAAACAAGACCATGGTATATCCTTATCTCTCACACACACACACACACACACACACACACACACCACACACCACACATACACCACACAAATACACACTTGCATGTGTACCAACACACACCACACACACAAACACACACACACACCCTCACAACACACCACACACCACACATACACCACACAAACACACACTTGCATGTGTACCAACACACACCACACACACAAACACACACACACACCCTCACAACACACCACACACCACACATACACCACACAAACACACACATGCATGTGTACCGACACACACCACACACACAAACACACACACATACCCTCACACACACAGACACCACACCACATATACACCACACAAACACACACACACACACACACATGCATGTGCACTGACATACACCTCACACACAAACACACACATACAAATGCACACACACACACATGCACACACACACAAATACAAAAACAAACACATACACATACAGAGGAATTCAGTATCTGCCTTAGCCCGCTCACACCTGTACTCTAGACTACAGGTGCACTTAAATCTTCTGTATGCCCATGTGAGAGGAAATATCCTTCAATTTCTTTCTGTGATTTTGTGGAAGCCTGGAAATGGGAGGTTGTGAAAGTATCAGGAAAATGTAGAAGGAAAAGAACAGGCAAATAGAGGCAGAGGCAGGCCTGGGAAAATGCGTGCACACAGACACAATGGCACAGGAGCAATTGGGTCAGCAATGGAGAAACAGAGAGGAAAATGGAATTTCATCAAATTGACCCTTAGACTCTTGTCTTTATGGCTGGCTCTCTGAAGTTGTGTGTGCCAGTCATGCACATACACAGAAGCATGTCCAACACTGCTTTGAAGAATTCCTCTTGAGGGCAAGAGACAGCTCAGCAAGTGAAGGAACTGCTGTCGAGCCTGAAGATCCAAAGAGTTTGGTCCTTGAGACCCACATGGTGGAAAGCTAGAACAGCCTTGGCGAAATGGATCTCAGACGGTCATACACACACTATGACATTCAGGCACCGTGCTCACGTACACCCAAATGTAAAACAAGAAGTTTGTCTTTCTAGCTTTCCTAGAGGAAGGCAGGGCTGTCCCAATATACTCCTCACCACCACTCTACGCTCTCTGCTCCCCATTCACCATACATCATTTACAGTTGTCTCCTCCAGTCAGTCATTTGGGGATTTATTGGCATTTTAGTTAGCAGGTTGATTCTAGGCTGTTAAACATAAAAAGTACTTTGTATACACAATATGGGCATGGATCCAGACTAATGTCTTTAAAGCCTGGGGCACTTGAAAATTTGTTTTACATCAGGCTAATCATGTTATGAACCTGCATTTTCTTTATACATCGCAACTGTCCTGATTTTTACTAATGTCATACAAGATGAGAAGAAACAGTATGTGGATATTAAGCCTACCATCTGATCTTCCACTTGCTGGAATAAAACTAGGCATTTTAGTAGAACCACAGATGAATTATATAATATTTATAAAAGGATCTTATAATAAAAATGAAGAAATGAAAACCAGATGAAAGTAGATAAAAGCTTTATTTTTATAATTAAAATTATATTATCCCGAATTAGAGTTGTACTTACACAGTGGTAGCAAATCATTATGTAGAATATTGAGTTACTTTGCATTACAAGTTGCTAAAATATACATCAGTTTAGGACATAAAAGTATCTCTGGGTTTTCCTCCCTAAAGAGACATCCAAGTTTTGAAGAGCAAAAATCCTTGTTGGTCTAGCTGCCCATGTTATACCCGAAACGAAGCATGCATATTATTAGCATATTACATTTAATGTTACATTCATTTCTGATATATTTAATCATACAATATTACCTTATACTGGAAGGATTTCTCTTTATTCCATTAATGTTGCCATTTCAAAGACACACACTAATAGGAAACAGATAAGCAATGCTGTTTCAAGTGTATGGCACGTTCTCCTTGACCAGTAAAGGATGAATATGCTGATTTCATAAACCATTCCTCAAATTGACTCAGTTGGGTTACGTATCTCAAGGGCTGCCTCAGTTACAGAATTCAGTGGCTCTGCAGTTCGTACTTTCAAAGTCCAGCAGCCTCATGCTTCAATCTAAGAGCTAAACCATGACTCAGGATACTGATGGCACCTAAAAACTACAGCGATGTCTGGGTCTCACAAATGTGACGGAACAATGAAACAAGTTTGATTCTTACTCTTAGCTAGGTAGAAGATTGTCATCAGAATGCATTTTGGAAGAATGATAAAAAGTAAGCAGGTATGGCATGTCAGACACATGAATAGGGCATTGGGATTTAAAAAAAAAAAAAATCCCCAGACCATAATGTTATTAGGAAGGTATGCTTTAGCTTAATTAACTTTGCTTCTGTATAGGATCATGTGACTGTCATCCTTGGTTGCATTGTTTTTTAAGAGCACATTCTGCCTTTCATAGCCAATTTAAAAAGCAAGTCTTCGTTTAAGAAGCAGCAGCCTAACATGGCCTATCATTTCAACTCTGATTTGGTAAAAAATTGTGATCTCCAACAATTTCAAATGTTGGTAAACTCAGAACTAGAGGAAATCTTACTCCCCTCAGGGCATGAAAACATTTTGGAAAGACAAAGATACTTTTACACGTCCATGTTACAGTTTGGAGAGGACAGAGGGAGGAGAGAAGGTAAGAATGGAGGAAAGAGATGTGAATGTGGAAAATAAAAGAGAAACGAACAGGAAGGAAGGACGTAAAGAGGGAGAGAGAGTTGGCAACCACGAGAATGAAATACTGCACTTTACAAATAGGTAGGCATATGTATACCTTAACTATATTGCTGTTTCCAATTTTCCAAATGCTTAATATATTTCAAAATTTTTCAAAATGGGTGCTAACTTCTGCTTAGCAAATGTTATTGAGCCCTTTATTTTTAGCTTTATGTTACTTAAAAAAAAAAGAAAGAAAAGAAAAAAATAAGAAAAACCGCAAACTCCTCTTAGAGACGCGGTCACAGTTTTCAGTGATTTTGTACCCTCACCATCCTCTCCAGCTTTATAGAAAGCACCCAGTTTTCTAGCCACTTGAAAAGATAAGCTTAGGCCTACAATGAGAGCCCAACTGTTTAAAAATGATTTTTCACATTGTTTATATCATCAGCTGTCATTTAGTGTGTCTGTCCTCCATCTACTTGTTCTCAGAAAGCTTTAAGGATGCAAACATCTCCTCATCTTCAAGCATTATGAGATCCACAGTGGGCTTGAGTACTTCCCCAGCCTCACTGTCGTTTACATGGGGACCTCTATCTTAGGACCCTCTTCTGGTGGGACTTTCCTTAGATTCCTCCTCTGTCCACCAAAGGCCAAGCTGGAGGTGTCTCTTGCCAGTTTTCACAGCTCCCTACAAGGACCTGGATTGTAGAACACCCCATCCCACACTGTATTGGTAGATTTCTCCATCATTTCCATTGCAAGGGGTCCTTCTAACAGGTGTGTCCAGCCTGTAGCTGTGTACAATCCAGAATAGGTATTAGTATAGCCTAATACATTTGTAGATGACAATGTCATTTCAATGTCAGAGGTTGGACACCCATGATAGAGAGTCATGTAGTATGATCTGATTTTGTCTTCTCAGTCTCTGAATAGCCAACTACCTGCTTGTCAAGAACTCGAGTTAAGAAGCAAATCAATGGAACTGTTATTGATACCAGCATTAAACTCTTCTTAATAGTGTTATTCTTGGACAGTTCTGTGTCTTACAAAGGGAAAGACCAAGTCCTAGAAACCTTTCTGCAGGAAGCTGTGCCTTCTGGAGGGTGAAGCGCGTTGGACTCAAGAGTCCATATTCTAGCCAGTAAGGCTTGCACATTGTGGTGCTTTGATTTGATAATTAAATAACTAATTAATAGTGAACAATGGGATGTTCACTGACACAGTTCTAAGCAAATACTTCTTCTGTCAACTTTCTTCTGTCAACCCAGATGCTAATAGACTTGAAGAATGAAAATACAACCCAAAAGATTTGCGTAGCTTACTCGTAGTAACTGAGAAATTACTAGGCTAATGGTTTTCTGGACATAACACCAATACTCACTTTCTCATAAAAGGAATAAATTAAGAATTATTACTTAATAATTCTCAGGATCAGCCAAAAAGCAGATACAGATGGACAAGTGAGTGTAGTTAGAGTTTTCCTGCCTGGCCCAGTCAGGACAAATCTCTCTTACCTGCCAGTCCCACAGTCGCTCAGACCCAACCAAGAAAGCACACAGAAACTTACATTGCTTACAAACTGTATGGCTGTGGCAGGCTTTTTGTTATCTACTTCTCCTATCTTAAATTAACCCATTTCTGTTAGTCTGTACTTTGCCACATGGCTTATGGCTTACCAGTGTCTTTACATGTTGCTTCTCATGGCGGCGGCTGGCGGTGTCTCTCTCCAGCCTTCTACTTCCCAGAATTCTCTTTTCTCTTGTCCCGCCTATACTTCCTGCCTGGCCACTGGCCAATCAGAACTTTATTTACACAGAGCGATATCCACAGCAAGTGAGCCCAGGCCTCAGCATGATAGAACACTTGCCTCTAACCCTCAAAGAAGGGACATTGGTTTTCCCTACAGCCATCATGGACAACTAGAATTGGAAGAAAATTATGTACAAGGAGAGAAAAGAGTTGACAGATAGGACTCAAATGTGTGTTTTAGATGTTACAAACATCCACTGGTCCAGTAGCAAAACCTGGAGTTTTGAAATGCTTTGGGTTATGTACCCTCTTCCCACAAGCAGTCTCTCTGGAAGCTCACTGCAATTCCACGATTGGGAACCTAGGATAATGTACTGGTCCTTTAGATGAGGAACACAGGCACTGAGAGACTGGCAGAGGTGGCATCAGCTGAGCACTCAACCTTAAGCTTTTCAATGTTCTCATCAATCTCTTTTTAGAACATGGTATCCAGTTAACTTGACTTTACTTAACAAATACTTCTAGCAAAGTATATTTGCACTGTAGTTATTAAATTTTGAAATCACTATAATTGAATAATATTGGTGGGCTAGGCTTAGCTCTGCATTTTACTTCTGATTACCTAAGCATTCAGAGGCCAACATCTAGGAGAACTGTTCAAAGCACATAGCGGTGTGGTTCTTATTAGAACTAATAGAGATCAGGTGGATAAACTCCCATTTAATGCTTTGAAAATGAATCCTCAACTTTGCACCACTGAGGCAGCTATAGAGCAGCCTCCTATTTGGTTTTGTAGAAAACACACTTCACTCTATTGTGCTCATACCACTTAGAAATGCAGTTGTGTTTTCTGGGAGCGACAGTTCTCTTAATTTCTTTAGCTTTGTAGTCAGATTCTTATGTTTATTTTATAACATCGTCCTTGGAATCTCACACTGAAAAAAATTCTAGATGCCCCTCTGCATTTCAGACCAGCAGTCTCCCAGAGCAGAGTCAACACTTAGGCCATGACTGGCAAATTTCAAGACTCCCAGTGTAGGCAGTATGGGAAAAGAGACTAGGACCAGGAGTAGCAGCCGGCTTTGCACGTGGGCCACTCGAGCTCAGCTTAGTGGGTTGCTGGTAGCTTGGCTCAAGCTGGTGTCACACAGGTCTGTAGTTTGCTTGTTTGACTAGACCTTAATAGTGTTTTTCGAGAATCCAGAAATCCGTGTTTCCTTAAAAGATCAATCTTCAAATGTTGCAATTACAAAACATGTTTTAAAGATTATATGGACCAACACTACCTAGAGCAGTGCTTCTCAACCTTCCTAATGATGCAATCCTTTGATACAGTTCTCACGTTGTGGTGACCGCCCACCCCCGCCATAAAATTATTTTCATTGCTACCTTACAACTGTAATTTTGCTACTGCTATGACTCATAATACAAATATCTGATATGTGACCCACAGGTTGAGAACAACTAGTTTAAAGCAAACAACGTTTGTGAGCCTGGAGCTTATCCCAGCTGATTCATTTTTCTTATCCAGCAGGTGCAATTGTTGTTCAAAGACAATCAGCTTCTACCGTTTATTAAGAGGTAAAACTGTTTTACCCACAGGTTAAAATGCAACTGCTAGACAGGGGCTGGAGAGATGTCATTTTGGTGAAGAACACCGACTGCTCTGCAACAAGACCCAGGATTAGTCCCAGCACCCACATGGTGACTCAGTAACCCCCATTCCAGGGAACCCAACACCCTCTTCTGGCCTTTGCAGGCACCAGGCATGCAAGTGGTACTCAGGCATATATGCAGGCAAAACACCCATACACTTAAAATAAAATTTAAAAGTTCGGGTTGGGGATTAGCTCAGTGGTAGAGCGCTCGCCTAGCAAGCGCAAGGCCCTGGGTTCGATCCTCAGCTCAAAAAAAAAAAAAAATTACAAGTTCAACTGCTAGACAAATTGGGGGAAAAATCAGAATGACATTAAGATAATTAGAGTGCTGGTTACTTTACTTTCAACAGTCAATGAAAACAACACAATACTGAAGAGATTTGGAAGACTGTCTTAATAAAGAATCATCTAGATCAGGGTTGGCTGGTGAGCATTTTGGTGGGGAGCTGTTGTGATTGTCAATTGGCCCAAACCACTATGGAAGACACTGTTGCTTAGGCTGGACCCTGAACTGTCTAAGAGTAAAGTACAAGCCGAGTACAAGCGGGCAGCGTGGTGGGTGTTGCCAAGGCTGGACCTGGAACTGTCCAAGAGCGAAGAAATCGAGCGGAGTACCAGCAGGCGGTGCGCATGCATTTGCTTGTCTCTGCTCTTGACAGTGGGTGTGGCAGTGCCAGCTAGCTCCAACTCCTGCCTCTGTGGCTTTCCTACAGTAAGGGGCACTAACTGTTAGAGATACCACCATCTGGAATTTTAAGCCAAATTAACCCTTTCCTCCTCACTTTTTTTTTTTTTTGGGGGGGGGGTCAGGGTTCTTTTTTTTTTTTTTTAAATCACAGTGATGGAAATGGGACTAGAAGAACTCGTATTCTAGAGAATGCTGAGGGTTTGCCCATGACAGTGTCAAGAAATGTTGATGAGTCACCAAGGGAAAGGGATTCTTAGAAGGAAGAGCTGTTGCTCTCAGCTGTCTTAGGAAGTCTGGACTCACAAAGTAACTCCAAACAGGTATTTTCACATGGAGTCAGACCACTCTGCATAGTCATATTGTCTAATGGCTGCATGAAGTGGTTCTTAGCAAGGTGTTTGCTGGTCGAATAGGAGAGGTTATTTCAGTTCACGTCAGTGAGCATTTTCACACTCCTGAAGGGAATCATGTTGTGACAAGTCCTGAGAACAGGTGAATGAGAACATGACCTCTGAACTCAGTGCTGATTTTCTAGTAGCCAATCAGAGCCTGAAAGGGTACAGCGCAGGCTGGTGAGATGGCTCAATGGGGAAGGTGCTTGTCAACAGGGCTGCCCCCAGGATCACATGGAGGAAGGAAAAAATTGATCCCCGCACCCCTGCAATTTGTCCTCTGACCATCATGTGTGTCATGGTATGAGCATACACACACACACACACACACACACACACACACAAATAAGTGTAAAAAATTAAATGACACAATCTGATAGAACAGAATAATTTGAAGCCAGCTAGATAAGCAGAGGCAAAAATGGAGAACACCAAGAAAAAAAGAGTGTGATTGTGAGATTTATTACCTTAAAACAATAGCATCAGGAAGGAAGTGGTGCTGGGGGTGTAGCTCAGTTGGTACAGGGCTTGCCTAGTGTTCATGATGTCCTGGGTTGGATCTGCAAACATATGTACTGGGGTATTTCTTTAATCTCAGAACCCAGGGGCTAGAGGCAAGAGAATTGAAAACTAAAGGTCAACTTAGTTGCACAGTGAGGCTGACGCTAGCCTGGGCCACAAAGAATTAACGATAGTTATCATATTGTATCCAAGGTCACTTAGAAATGAAAACACCTGAGATTTAATATCTGAGTTTCTTCAGACTTGAAACAATGCATGATTTCTACTTTATTCTGATGCCAGTGATTTCTGGAGATCATAGAGCCAAGTCATCTAGTAAATGAATCATGAAGACAAATCCAAAAGATGAATGACACAGATGTCACCTGTCACAACAGCCACCATCCTGTACCTAGAGTCAGTGGAGGAGAGCTCATAAACCTTTGCACCAAGCTGGCTGTGGGGATATGAGAGAAAGCTGAGGCTCTCAAGGGCCAGACAGTGCTGGTGACCAGTCACTTAGCTCGTTAAGGTAAGCTGGTTTGATACAGACAGTAAGATGGCCCCCAAATCTTCAGGAACTATGATTCTACTAACCATCTCCAGGTGGCATCAACCTCAGCTCCTGAGGAATAAGAATCAGAAAGAAGTTGGAGAGATGGCTCAGTGGGTGAACACTGGCTACTCCTCCAGAAGACCCAGGTTCAATTCCCAGAACCCACAAGGCAGCTCACAATTGTCTGTAAATACAGTTCCAAAGGACCCCACACCCTCTTCTGGCCTCTTCAGGCACTAGGTACTCAAATGGTACACAGACATACATGCAGGCAAAACACCCATACAGATAAAATAATAAAATATTTTTTAGCCTGGTGGTGGTGGCACACACTGTTGATCCCAGCACTCAGGAGGCAGAAGCAATCAGATCTCTGTGAGTTTGAGGTCAGCCTGGTCTGCAAAGTGAGTTTCAGGACAGTTAGAGCTAATAATACACAGAGAAACCTTGTCTCGAAAACCCAAAAATAAGTAAATAAATAATTAAAAATAAAAAACTAAATTGGAAAGACTAAGATTATCCCACACTGTATATAGCTCAGTCTGGTGGTACAGAACTGCAGGTCCAGCACCAAGAGAGGCCTTTGTGGAAAAGTGCAAGTTAAAGGTCTGCCTGAGCTACAGAATGAATCCAGAGCCAGCCTGGAAAACCCAGTGAGACCCTTTCTCAAAATAAATTTAACATATGTAAAATGTATTCCAACTAAATGGTCTTGAATGTGAGGGGTAATGAGAAAAATAGGCAAAATGATTTCTGAGATTATTTGAAACAAAATATGGTCAAGATCATCCCCTGAAGCCGGATGTGTAACACATGCCTGCCACCCCAGGATTCAGGGTGTAGAGACAGGAAGATCAGAACTTCAAGGTTGTCCTCAACTGCATGAGACACAGTCTCAAAGCAAAGAAGCAATGAACACCCTCTGAAGTTCTTTGTTTTTGTTTGTTTGTTAGTTTTTCCTTTTGGAGACAGAATCTCATTATATAGCCTTGGCTGTCCTAGAATTTACCAGGCTGGCCTTGAACTCAGAGATCTGCCTGCCTCAGCTTCTGGAGTGCTGGGATTAAAGACATGAGCCACACATGGCTTTCTCCGGATTTCTGAATTGGACAAAAAGGCAAAGATTTATTCTCTAAATAATAAATTAGTAGAAGATGAATTAAGCCATAGGAATATCTACAGAAATTAAGGAAATGGAAAAAGACCCAAAGTAAATCCAAATGAATAGATGTTAACTTATGACACTTCTGCTATTTCAGTTCTGTGGAGAAAGCCGGGCTTATTTAATAAATAATGCGAGCATAATTGGATGGAAAGAAAGCAGATCTAAATTTTGCTTGCATACTCTTACAAAAATTAATTCCAGATGGATTAACAACTCAAGCATGGATGGCTTAAAAATATTAAAAAGAATACCAGGGTGCCATTTGTACAAGCTTTGAGTAGGTGAGATTTTTCTTCCCCCTAGGCCAAAAAGGAAACCCAAGTCTACAAATAGAAGATAAGCAAAATGGAGTACATTAAGGCTTTAAACTGTGGTGTGGCAAAGACAGCCTAGTTGAAGTCCAAGATGATAGAGTGGGAATAATATTTGATCCAAATTGAGTTAATAATCACAAACAAGCAAAACACACATTGATTACAAAAAGACATGTAATCTGATAAAAAATTATTCAAATTGTTCAATCAGGAAATTGGCAGAAGAAGGAATACAAATAGCTAATAAACACATGCAAAGAAATGCATCATTACTGGTAAACCAAAGAATCCTACACACACACACACACACACACACACACACACACACACACACACACACACACACGCTCGCAGACACACACATGCGTGCATGTTCAAGAGGCAACAAACACCTTGGAAGCTAGTGCAACTGTGGAGAAACTGTATGAACAAGGGTAAAATAAACTCCCACAAATGACACCGTGGAATAAAAGTTGACACAATGGATGGGAAATATTTTTACTAAAAGCAACTTCAGAGTTTGAAATAATGCACGGGGACCCAAATCTCACTTTTGAGAATATATCATATGGAAATTAAAAAGGACTGGCTAGTAGAGAAATCCTTTTATTGCACTACATTGATAATGGCAAAAATGGAATTTGTTTGATCATCTGCCCATAGGAAAAAGAACAGATCGATTATGGAGTTAACAACTGCTTGCTGCTTCTAAAAGAAGGAGCTGGGTGTGGTGGTACACACCTTTAATCTTGGAAAGCTTAGAGGCAGAGGCAGGCATATCTCTGTGATCTCAGGCCACCCTGGTCTACAAAGTGAGCTCCAGGACAGCCAGGACTGTTACACAGAGAAACCCTGTCTTGAAAAAATGAAACAAACAAAAAGAACTAGCTAGGTCCATGTCTACAAGAGGGAAGTCTCTTCTCTGGTTCAGAAAAGAATGCTGCCGTGGCACTTGGAAGCAAAACCAAAGCTGTATGATGCAGATGGAGAAAGTGGTGGTGGTGTGCTTCAAGGCAGGTGCCTGTGGTTCTTCAAAAGGATGTGGATGGAGGAAGGTTGAGGGAAGGCAATGAACTTTCTTTATATGGCTTAAAAATGCGTCTGATCTCAAGGCTATTATAAATTGATAAGGACCTTTGGAAACAGCATTTTTTCTGGAGAACTGGCTGACATAGTCAACTAGCATGGTAACTGAGAAAGACCCCTGGGAGTTCAGATAGAAGCCAACTTAGGAAGGCACAGTATACTCCAGCTCAATTTAGGGATCTTCCATTTTTAAGAAAGCAACCAAGCTGGGCAGTGGTGGTGCACGCTTTTAATCCCAGCACTCAGGAGGCAGAGGCAGGTGGATCTCTGTGAGTTCGAGGCCAGTCTGGTCTACAAAGCAAGTTCCAGGAAAAGTGTGAAACTACACAGAGAAACCCTGTCTTGAAAAACTTAAAAACAAACAAACAAACAAACAACCCCCCCCAAAAAACAACAACAAAGGAAAGCAAGCAACCTAACCAGAACTGTCCATTTAAAACAGTAAGAAATGCTAGTGTAGGGATGGGTTTCAAACATACCTGGAACATAATTATTAAAAAGCCCCACAGGAAATGGGTGAGATGTCTCAGTGAGGAAAGGCATTTGTCATGCAAGCTTGATGATCTTAGATCAATTTCTGGAACCCACACATAAAAGTGAAAGGAGAGAATAGAGTCCACAAAGTTGTCCACAGTTCTCCATGTGCATGCCATGTCATATACATGGAGGCACATGCACACAATAATGAATAATCAATAATGATGATAATTAATATTATAGGGTACCCTTATTGTTTTCCAACACAAAGTGGCCAGCCAGCCCTGAGTTCATGAACAACAAGAGCAAACTCAGCAGTTGTATTTATATATTTGTGCATATACATACATACACATTTATGTAACAGTAACAAGTAGGAAAGAAGAGAGAGGGGGCACTGAAGGAGTTGGAAGGAGGGGACTTAAGAAGAACTTGAGGGAGGAAAGGGAAGGGATAAAGTGATGTAATTTTATTTTAATCAAAATGTATAAAAGTTAATAATAAATAATTTTGTTGAAGTCCCAGAAAAAAGACTATGTGAATAATGATTTTGTAAGTTCTGGCTCCAAGCTTATTAGTTGGTCTTGGAATGAGGTAAATGAACTGCTCCCACTTTTTGATTGATAGAGGAGAGAGGAATTAAGAAATGATAGACAGAAAGATAGTGACAAGAAGAAAGACAGTGACACAGGATAGCTTCGGGAGGACCTGGATCAATAACCAATGGTCTCAAAGGTTTATTGAAAAGGCTTTGTATAACATGCCAAGGGGAGAGGCAAAAGACCTCCCTGTTGCAAGATCAAAGCACACTGTACAACCAAGTGTAGACCCTTCCAAACACCTGGTAAACACGCCTGCGGCCAAATCATCACCTTACGCAGTCCTGCTGGATAAGCAAGCTCACATTCTCTGACCCTGAGTAAGTTCTTACTGGGAAACCTCTGTGGGCTCCCACATCATTCTTAATTGGATATTAGTACACCGTCCTTCTCCAGCATACTGACATTCATACATTCATGTGCATCAGTACTGAATGCAATGGAAAGCATTTAAAGCTGTAAGTTGCAGTTTGAAATATTTAAAAGCTACTGGGGTGAGGTAGCTCATACCTGTAATCCTAGTACTGGAGAGGCTGAGGCAGGGGCATTACCCAGAGTGTGAGGAGAACCTGGGTGACAGGTTATGCAGGACCACAAAGTGAGATCCTGTCACCAACAAGCAAACAAAGCCATTGCTTTGTAAATCTGATAGAATAATGAAAGGAGAGGCACCTCACCTCATTTCCCATATTCAAAGTCATCTCAAGGACATCATCTCTTCAACAATGTCTACTACAGGTTCCCCAAATTACGGTAGGTCCCAGACCATTCAAGAAATAAGAATAATCTCTAGGTACTGGCATGGTACCCATCAGGACTGTAGAAAGACAAATGGGCATAGATGTGTCCCCTGTAACACCTCAACTTTCAGCTTTGTTGTGTTTCTCTCCCTGGTCATTCCAGACCAGCTCTTCTTATTTTTCTTTTTAAAACAGGAGATGCCAGTTAGAGCAATGGTTCCTTAGCCCTTGAACTTATCTATATTCCCTCTTCCTACGTAGTTTTTGCTTCATGCAAGCAACTTGAGCTGATCGGAATTAAAGACTGGAACTTTCCTTCTGGCAAGCCATACTGTTCCCAGTAGAGAAGGCTGGGGAATTGTGACTAACACTTCATTCTCTTACTGGTTCACATCATGGCCTCCGTCTTCTAGAACAGATGGCTCTTCAACGTAGGGACAGTTATTTCTATTGTTGCTGCTGTTTTGGTTTCTCCAGTGCTCTGCCTGATATCCAGTGGTAGAATGTTGGGATGGTGAGTAAACAAGGCCCACCTACGTACTACATCTCAACTCTCAATATCTTACAACTCTTTGCTTCATATAGTTTTATATTTTTAATTTATCTTAAGTTTCTATCATCAGTGTATTCCCTCTCAATATCTAATAAGTATGTCTAAGCTTCCTGTGTACATTTTATGAAAAGAACTATTTATCAAAATGGTAAGATCCTTTCCATTGGATCACTGCAAACTTCTATGAGAGCAGCTGAGTTTAGCTGTTTTCCCCTTCTCAACTCTTAAACTGTGTTTTCCTCTTGTGAAATCCCAGGTCCAATGACAGTATCCAAGAAATAAGGATGGTAGAGAGACACACAAGAGAAAGGGGTGGCTAACAAGACCCAGGCTGTGGCAAACTTCCATAGAACTATGAACTAAATTTCTCTGACAACTGGTGGGGTGGGCATATGTCCAAACTCATCAAATACATCTACATTTTGGTTCATCAACTATTCCTCAACAAAGCTACAGAAGAACAAGCAACAGAAATTGAGAAGAAGATTAACATAAGCAAACATAGATTTGTAAAGATACTACAGATCTCAAAGCATGAACCTTTATTATTAAAACCATTGGAAAGAAATATATAATATTCATGCCAAAGGGTAGAAATTAGCATTCACAGGACACATCATTTAACTATATACAGGAAAAATTCACTTATTTTAGGTACAAAATTTATATGGCACAACAATATTCATATGTTTAACTTAAACTTTTACTAATACATACTGAAATATTTAGGAATGAAATAATATGATGTCTGAGATTCTTCCAAACCAATACAGGCATATATGCAGACAGGTGATGTGAGATGAAACCTGACCAGGAACTGAGAGCATTATTCAATGTAACAGAGAGATGGATGCTTACTTTTATAGTTGAAGCATTCCATAATTAGAAGGTAAACAGGAGATAACATCCTCAACAGCCTACTATGCTTTTCCAGGTGAGTGCCCAGTTACCTAAATGGCCACCTCCAACAGCATCTTTTCAAGTTGTCATCATAGTCCCTGCCTGTATTTGTTTTTTTTTTGTTGTTGTTGTTGCTATGGATGCCTGACAAGAAGCAGTTTAGAGAGGAAGCAGTATTGTGGCTCCAGGTCTGAGGAAGCAGTTCATCATGGTGGACAAGACATGGTGGGGTTTTATAGTGCTTGAGAGCATGCACCTAAGTACTCCACACATCTCAGCAGATCCAGAAGCAGGCTCTGGGGAAAGCTTGAGATTCAGCTAGCTTCCTCCTTCTCCCCTTTTTATTCACTCTGGGATGCTCACCTATGGGATGGAACTATACTCATTCAGAGGGAGTCATCCCACATAATTTAAACCTCTATGGAAACAGCTTCACAGGCACATCTAGAAATGTGTCTCCTAGGGGATTTCTTTGTCTCCTAGGGGACTTCATTGTCAAGAGACAATGAAGATTTACCATCACAATGCCATACCTGATGTTCAAGTTTGATTTCAGCATTTCCTCTATCCCAATTCTTCACTTCCACTATCCCAATCCAAAGTCTCGTCAGAATACTACCATGGCAGTTTGCCAGGGAAGGGGACTTCAGCTTTAAATTGGAAGGGGTCAGAGGGATTGGTGTAAAGTAGCTGAAACTGGTTGAAAATTAAAAAAATGTACAAGGCCAAAATCACAGCTAAATGAATCGCAGTCTACTTCACAGGGAGAGAAGGAAAAACATTGGTGCTATAATCCCAGACACTTATGAGATGGAGGCAGGAAGACTCCAAACTCAAGGTTTGCCTAGATTACAGTGAGTTCAAGCATAGCCTTGGCAATTTAGAGAGATGCTATCTTAAAAAGAAAGATGTAATAAAAGGATTGGGGAGCACGGCCAGTGGTCGAGTGCTCATCTAGCTTTCAGAAGAAGGAGGAGGAAGGAATTGAGATGAACAGGAAGTGGTTGCAAAGGTGATAGGTTGGAAATTAAGACAGTGAGTGGAATCAAGAAGAGAACAATCAAAGAGATTAACTTTTAAAATAAAATCTCTCAGCAGGAGTCCTAGCATTCTCCTCTCACGGCAGCAGAACTGGTGTGCGGTGTGGTGATGGGAGCACCAGGTGCTGCCCATGCAGAGACTACTTCTCTGGCAGGAACGCCTCAACCTCCTGCACTAGTGATGCCAATATGTGTTTGCATGACTTCCATATGCTTGGTACATTATCCTAGCTCTGCTTCTCATTTTACTTTTTACCAATTGTTCTTAACCTCTTTTGGGTAATGTACTTTTTGGGAATTCAACAAAAGACATGGTCCATTTCCCTAGGATAAAGTACCCATAAACACCTACACTCAAAATTTGGCATGTCAATTTTTTTTATTGCACTAGAATATGCTGCCTATAAAGCAATCACTTCTGCGTCACAAAATTTAAGAGTCATTTCCTGACTATAGAAGGAGAAATACAAATTGTATATGCAAGAAGCAACCTGTCTGTAAAGGAAAAAATTGCAACACTGTGCCGCATTTGTGTGTAATTGATTTTGAATTTTCATTTAGATAAATAACCCCAGTGAAATGTCTTATTCCTCAAGGAACTTAGCAAGGAAAGACTCATTTTACTTTGTTCCTTCTTAGGTGAGGCTAGGTGTCACAAGCTAGGGTTCCTAAACAGTAAGCTGAGAGGATTGGCACACAGGAGTTCATGAGAAGATGCTATTGGGAAAGCACTGTGGAAGAACAGGGCAGAAAGTAAAGTTGAGTAGAAAAGGGTGACCACAAGGCAGCATCCTAGAAACCCTCCCCACTCTAGAGGAGAAGCCTTAAAGAGTTACCATGGGTTGAAGTAGAGTCTAGGCCACTATGAGTCTATATGAGCCAGCCACTAGATGCAGGCTGCCAGGAGAAGGGTGTACCTTTGGGTGAGGCTGGGATTCTTCAACCAAGATAGTCACAGAAAGGAACAGAGAGTGGAGGAGCAGATCCCATGGCTCTCTCAGAAGCCAAGTCCTTTGTTCCTGAAGAGGGCCTGCGTAGCACACACCAGTGTCTACTGCAGGAGGCTTCATCAATAAACACTGCAATTGTCAAAGACTCTTTCAATTGAATTCTTGTTATCTTCTTATGTGCAAATCTACACTACCATCTTCTACAGGGTGTAAAGTCTTTCTGATTGGGGCTGCAGAGAGAATGGCTGGAGAGCTTTATCACTCTCGCTTTTTGCCTATATTTTATCTGCACTTAAAATTTCCCATAAAAGAGCACCTGCAGTTCCTGTTTCTCTTTTGGAACAGGGGCCAAATAGTTTCCTAAGCCTGTTTTAAAAGAGTTCCTTAAGGTCTTTTAGTCAAAACATTTACCCCAAAATGTACACAGTAGGTTGTCCATAAAGGAAGCAAAGTCATGCTGTAATTCACCTGGTCAGATAGTCTTCATTGGCTTTCCTGTTCATTTAGAAAGTGCAATGTCATGTCCAGTTACAAGTTAAATGGCCTAAAGCTTTGCTCTCCTGAAAACCTGGGAACATCCTTCTGAATCTGAGAAAATTCAAATTATTATTCCACTTATGCCAGCGAACTTCTGGGAAAGATATTAAAGGCAACTTAAATCTATGGCTTGGATCAAGCAAATCAAGATGATCACTTGGAATGTCCATCATTCAGAAGACAATATCCAACATGGTTTAGAGCATTGCTATTGGTGAAATTATTAAGGCCACTCCACGTAGTTAAAAGGGAGGTTTATTTTGTGGGGTAACTTACAAGTGAAGGGATACCTCCAGCATCTAGGGTCCAGGAACAAAGAGATCCCCCCCCCACATCTGGATCCCAGATCTTCAGTGTTCTCTCTCAGCCCTGCCTCATAGGTGTGACCATTACCGAAGCCTCAATGGGGGTTAGAACTTCCAGGTCAAAGCTGGAATGGCTACCCACTACACATTGTAGATACTCCGTTCATAGAATAGTGATATTCTTCTATGACCAAATCCTTGTCCAGCAGGAATTCTTGGATGGCATCAGCAGCATACACAGAAGAGAGCTGAGGCAGTCATATCCTGGGAGACTTCAGTGGCTTCACTCAGTCGAGTCTCAAGGCAAATACCCAGGGCTCTTGAGTGGGTAACATCCTTTGACTCAGAGTCCACATCAGGTTTCTTCTTTCACCATTTCCAGAGCACTTAGAGTGCTTGGTAATTGGTTCTTATTGAAAGACATACTTCTCTGATTCTTCTGTTCAGGTATGTGACAACCAACCACATATCACAACAGCAACACATATAATTATCAAGGACCCCTTCTACGCCGCTTAGGATTCTAAGTGTCCTGCTTGTATTGTCCCATATCTCACAGTACCCAGTGCAATAAAGTGCTATTCTTGTTCCCATTTGACAGGCCTCCACTGGTGTGGGAGAGAACACTGTTAAATGAAGAGATGAAATAGCTAGTGATGTCCATGAGGTAAGGATGAGGGGAGGTTGACATCAAAGTCTGTCCTTTCTCCTTTACCTGGTGTCTCAAGAATTTTCAAATTTAGTTTGCAGACCATCTAAATATTTTTAAATTGTGCTTGTTTTTCTCATAAAAAAAATCTATCTCATCTAATATCTTTTCTGAGTGACATGCAAGCTTATTTTTTTAAACTGTTGTGACTTCACTACTTTGTCAACAGGAAGAGTGTGACTTGGCCACAAAGAAGCTTGGTGGTCCTCCTGTGTGTAGTATTGAACAAGAAAAGGAAAACCAAAGATTGCTGAGCATTTTGCTGTTACTTTCCATTTACAGAACAGCTCAACATAAACCTAGACAGATTCTTATAACCTTGATGGAAAGGTGTGCTACTTAACTTCTACAATAGGAACCCACTCTCAGGAGTTAAGTGAGGATACCGACAGACATACATCCCTTAAGTAGCTCCTGAGTATGGAGATTACAGGTATACAATGCCAGACCCACATAATACAGGGTTGGAAATCAAACCCAGGGCTTTGTGCATGCTAGGTAAGCACTCTACCATCCTCAGTCAAAAAAATGGGTTTTTTGTTTTGTTTTGTTTTTCAAGACATAGTTTCTCTGCGTAGTTTTGGTGCCTGTCCTGGATCTCGCTCAGTAGACCAGGCTGACCTCAAACTCACAGAGATCCGACTGGCCCTGCCTCCCAAGTGCTGGGGTTAAAGGCATGTGCCACCATCGCCTGGCCACAAACATATTTTAATATACTATTTCTCTTCATCCTTTCCATGAACATAACAGCTAACTTAAAATGTATTTTCATAAGATTCAAACATGTATAATATATTGCCTTAGAAAACAGGATAAATGATAAATGAATATTCACCATCCATCCCAACATCCCAGACACTGTTCTAAGTACAAGGAATACACCGGGGAAGCAGGAGAGACAGTAGCAAAGTGTGTCTGATGGTGATGGTGATGTGAAAAAGGAAGCTGGGGAGAGATGAAGAGTGTTGGCAATGGAAAGGAGCTGCTACTTTATGTGTGGCCTCCAAGGATCCCAGCAGGTGATATTCAGGAAGATCAGCAGGAAAGCAGGCTGTGGAATGTCTGAGAGAGCAGCAACAAGGCCTACAGGCAGAAAATAGAGTCTGGGAAAAGAGATGGAAGAGAGACTGGAGGACCAGGAGGACCAGTTGAGACATCTGATGTTGCAGAGCATTACAGACCAGGATGGACCTTTGAGGCATGGGAATGTCCCATAAGGATCAAAGCAGCTGCCATGTGGGAGAAACACATGAGAGTAGCAAGATTTGGAAGACCAACTTGGGAGTGTACCAGTCCATCGTTTTATATATGTGAATGCTCCTATCATGTACTTTCTTCCCCTGTGAATTATGACGTCACAGTGATATCAATTCTATGATGATGAGGCCCAGGAGACACACCCGTGCAATGAGTTGACATTATCACATTGATCACTAGAAACTCATTGCATTGTAAAAAGAAAATGCTTCAGTTTTGAGCCATAAACTATATTAACTCTTTTTTTAAAGGCTACCAATATGATATAATGTTTCAGTTTTGCATCAGCTAACTGGGGACAAATGAAGGGGATGAAGTTGAAACCACATTGCCCATGAGTTACCCATAGTTCATTATACTATTCTATTTTTATCTACTCTAAAGTTTTCCATAAAATTTTATTTTTGCACCAGAAGTGAACAAATTACTAACAGCCACTTTATACTATAGGGTTGTTTGAAATGCATGCTTTACTAGATGTCTAATTATTCTTGTATTTAAAAATACAAGCTATAGTTGACATAAAAAGCTAAGCTGAACCGTAAACTATATTAAGATTTTTCAAAACTGGGATGTCTGGAACACAAGAATATCTGACAGTAATTCTCCAGACTATTTTTCAAGCATAGTAATTTTAATCCTCAGCACAGTAGCTTTTAAAAGGGCCAGAGACATATTCCCATTAAAGCCTGCTGGATATAGTATCCCAAATGTACTTAATAAATTGTATCTTCCTTAAAAAGAAAAAAGGTGATGGGCTGAAAAATGTTTAGCTTAAACATGCATAATTGATAGGTTCCCTAGTGCAAATAAGTGTCTGATAAATAATTAAATTTAATCTCATTATAAGAGTTTTCATAATGGGATAATTTAATTAAATGAAAGCCAAAAGGGTTTCTAAGGGTTGGAAGATGCTACTGGTGCTCTATCTGGCTAATGGTCTGGGGATACTGAGCGAGGAAAGCAATTCACATGGGTGCATGCATTATTTAATGAATCCCTTTGAGATGGAAGAAAGGGCAGATCAATGATAACTTGTCATTTTATCATTGCTTACAAAGCACATTTAAACAACTTAGGATGTGTTAAAAGTAGAAATTGTAGAAATCATGCAAAAATAACATTTTTTAAAAAGACGCTATATCCATGTTGTGACACAAGAGATTTTTATTTTTAATTAACATGCACATTTTCCCATGTATTACTACTTCAATGTTTCAAATCTACTACTAAAATTAAAAAAATAAATTAAAAAAACAAAACCTCATAAATAAGCTGCAGCAGAGTCAGGTTGGATCTGGCTCTAAGTGAGACTAATAATGGATACAGCGTGTATATCTGATACTAAAAAATTGATAGCTGAGTCATGAGGGACCCATTAACAAGCTTTCTGAGTGGGCAGAGTTTTGTGCTTTGAGTCTCCAGAAGCACTTAGCTGGACTAGAATAGTAAAAGTGTCCTCTGAGTAGTTATCTCAGTTACAGGTGACCAGTTAGGAGCAAACAGGGATGGTGAAAGTCGTTGTTCTTCTTCCAGACAGTATTTTTAGTAGCATCATTTTGTAAGAGTCAAAGGTGCAAACACCACCAAATTTGAACCCACTTACAACTCTTACGTAGTTACATGGCAAGTAGCTACGTGAGGCCAGACTTGCCCTTGACTTTTAAGTTAAATGTAACTTTTCTTAGCCCAGCCATGTCCAAATTTGCACTTGAATGGCAGAGAACGAACATGTTGGCTTGAGTGTTGGGTCTGTATCTAGGGTAACTAGTTTCGCCCATGAAACCTGAGTCACCGGGCTCTCTAAGCCCTGGGGAAGGAGGTGCCTTGTTTACAGGGAGACTCCCTGTTTTCATCAAGGGCAAGGAGATGGATGAAAAGTGAATCACTCCTTCACTTCCAGAGTGATCCATCAATCTTTCTTGGTGCTGTTAGAAAGAAGCCCATTGAAAACTTGATGGCTGCTTCTCATGGATGAGAATTTGTCAAGAAAGCACAGATGGCCACACTGTACTTTACCCTGCTACTTCCTTTTGCAGTGAAGAAACTAACATCTAAGGAAAGTGACTCGCTCAACACTCTCTCACTATTTTATCGGCAGAATAAATCCCCACATTCAGGTCTATGAGCCTAGGGATTTTTCTACCATACCACGTTACCAAAGGAAATGGCTTATAATGATGTGATAATCAATGTTTCTCAAAATGTGTATTTGTTGCTAAAAGTTCAAGTTTGCGGGGGTGTGGGGGGTGGGGGATGGTAGTGGGGGATGGGGGGGTGGAAATCTCGGTGGATCCTAAAGATTGTGGGGATAAACAATGCTGCACTTTGAACAGGTGCTGGATGATGGTAGCAGTCGCCATAGACAACACAAACACTGAGTGAGCTGGCTTTGTCCTTTTCGCTGGGCTGCCTCCAAACTTCCCCCTTCTCCCTAACCTTCAATTAAGACATATGGGATGTCAAAGCTGAGCTAATGTGCTCTCTGCAGCTGCGGTCCTGCACCTGTGAAATGAACAATGGGTGGTGTTGTCCCTGAGAAAGGGAGGGGGCAGGTGGACATGGGGCAGGGGGAATCATAAGAATTAAAAAGAATTGACATTTCTTTTCAAAGTGTTTTGAGTAGAGCTGAGAAAGATAACTATCTAAACTAGCACCTTCTAAAAATGTTACATTTTCTGTAGTGGTCTCACACCTCCTTACAATAAAAAAAAAAAAACAAAAAACAAAACAAAAAAAAAACAAAAAACAAAAAACTAAATGTATGGTTTCATTTAAGGTACTGATATGAACCCTTGTACCTGGAAACTCCTTACATAATAATCTTTTCTGGGTGACTCTCCGGAGGGTGAGGTCACTTGCTTTGATGGAGAGCCTCTCAGCTATTTTACAGATGTCAAATGATAATCTGGTGAGGGTTTCTGGGATGAGGGGTCAGGCAGACAGTAGGCAGGACAAGTTTTCTAATCTGTTCTCCCTCTGGAGGTACTTAGTGTTTTATTCTCGGGGGGCTACTGTCTTATAAGAACATAAGCTGATTACTGGTGTCTGGGAAGGAGAATGCTGTGTGCAGGCTTTCTTAGGCACAGAACACAGATCATCCACAGCCAACTGGTTCCTGGTCGGCTCATAATTAGGGTTCCGTCTCTGAGGTCCTCTGTGCATTCCCAGAAGCAGGGAACTTTTCTGTGGATGCTTAGATATTAGGAACAATGCTATTCAAGACAGGTATGCGGATTCTCATTGTTCACAGCAGACTCTAAAATAAGAGTCTCAAAAAAAAAAAAAATCCACCCTAATCACAAAAATAAATGGCAAAGTCAGAACCCAAGTCTTCTCTTATATTTCTAACTTGAAGTATGTGTTTTCTCCCTCATTAAACAATGCCATAAGCATCCATTTTCAGAAAGACACAGTACTTTTGTGCTGCTGTGCCTGGATGTATAACATCTTTGTTATCATTCCAAAGGTTAGAAGACACTTAAGGACAGAAATTCATTCAATGGTAAAAACCTGCTTTCAATGTGTATTTAAATAATGACAATGGCACACCGCTTTTAGCTGAGACCTTTTCCCTTAACTACAACATTACAAACACTACAACATTGACTCTCGTTTTGTTTCAATGTCTCTACTTAACAGTGCGACCTCAATGATTTCTGAAATGCTTTTGTGTTTTCTCATCCATTACATTCTAATGAAGTATTATTTGCTTTTATTCTTTAAATCTACAGGAAAAATCCATAGTTAAATTGATTTTATTCCCTCAGGACACTCAAGTAATAGTAATAATTTTCAATCAGTGTCTGCTGTTCCTTTGCCTTTCTGGTTTGGTCACCCTCATTTTCTTCTCATTCCAATTGCATCTTTGCCTACAGGATTAGTGACCCATGACAAGCCGAGGGGAGGAGAGGAACAAGCATCTCTTTGGTGAGTTCATTTAATGTGCTTCAAATATACAATCCTACTATCAGAAATTGCCTGGTGAAATGTCCTGACACTGCCCCCACCATGCTCACATGCTATCTGCTTCATAAGATAGTTAATAGTAAATGTAGAAGATGCGATTCAAGGCATGCAATCCCAAACACCATTATAATGCAAAAATTTCTCAGAAAACGTGTAAGCAAGGCCTAAAAACAACTGAACAGATACAGTCCTGGATGGTGGGGTGACTCGCTAGCTAGTCCAGTTGTTTGTACTTTTTCTGTGTCTTTGCTGATGTTTCTATTTCCTTTGTAACCTTAAGTTAATATTCAGCAACAACTTAAATACATTTATTGCTCCCTTGAATATAAGACAAAATATTTGATGAAATTATTTCATCACCTGTCACCCCTTGTACACACCCTTTCTGAACTACACTACCACCTTGTCCAGGAATATGGGAGTATGGGGTTCTCAGTGCTAGACTATTTCTGCAGACCTGTATTTCTTGGGCTATCACAAAATGAAGCTGATTTCATGTAACTGATAGTCCACCCAGATCCATGGTTTCTAGCCAATATGCTTACTCCTGTGACAGATGTAGGCATTCACAATTAAAATGCAGTGCTTTAGATGGTGATGATGATTTATAAAATAAATTAGTAACAAGATGACTGCTGGGGCTAAGATTAAAATTCTTATACTGTCCTTGAAATGGCCCAAAATGCCTTAGGATAATCTTGGGGTTTTACAAGTGTGAGCATACAGTGTATGCAGTACATTTCTATGAATATCAAGGCTCATCTTAATAAAATGTTGAAATAGGGGCAGAACTATTCTGATTGGGAATGATGACAGAGAGATGCAGATATGGCAGATGCTGTCTTACCCGTCCACCCATAGGAGTATGTTCTCATCTCTACATTCTCCTCCACTCAGCAGGATCGATACTTGTTCCCCTTGAACTTCCTGCCTGCTAAGGTTTTTCTTTTAAATTTGGGTAGGACAAGCAGTCTTTTGTGACATTCTGTGTCTGTTCTTAGCCTGGCCTGCTGGCTGGTTTCCTGTGGCCCTGACAGGGTCAAGTACCTTCCTATGCTCTAGACTAGAAGAAACGACACTAGGCTTCCAGGAGGCATTGTCA